>NW_011365510.1:164667-187704 GCF_000735185.1 Notothenia coriiceps | reverse complement strand
CCCACAGTTAAGTTAAGATATTAATCATTGGGGGGAAATGTGGTTTATTGAAGATGCAAAAGGTATATAAGTCTGAAAGGTATAACACATTGAATATAAGCACAAATCTGAAAATATATTTAAAAAAGAAGCGGATGTAGTAAAAATGTGGAACAATTAACAAAAGAAACGCTTGAACATAACTTAATCATAGAAAGACTATGCGCTTTATGAACAACAGTAACAGACATTGTTACGGTCAACAATATACTATATACAGTATACTGTATATTTCGATTTTGAAAAACAAACACCTCTATAAAAAGTGACTGAGAATGTCTTTTACCTATATCTTAAGTGTTGTGGGAGTACTTTAAATAAATAAATACATGTATGACTGTTTAAAAAAAGGTATAAGGACATGATTTTAACAAGATACAGGGATGACGCTGTTTGATCATAACTGGGTGTTTGCAGTTTATTTATTTATTTAGTTATTTTATCTTTTCCTGAATATCCTTGACCTCTGTTATGTATTTGTTTGTTTATTTGTTTATGTATCTGCTTATTTGTTTGTTTATTTATCTATTTATTTATTTGTTGTTTTATGTTTTTGTTTGGTTTGTTTGTTTTTTCAATAAAAAATGTATTTCTTTAAGAAAATAAATAATATATATATATGTTAATCATTTAGTTTTTGGGGGTAGGGGTGGGATTAAATAAGTGTGAACTTCTTCCCACCCCTTTTCGTATGTGTAATTAAGTAGATCATTTGTTTATACATAACTTAGAATCAGTAATATTTTTTGTATATCAATTTGACACTGCTTCATTGTGTATTGTATAATAATTATCATGTTAAATGTTTGTATTATTGTTTTACACATTCGAAATAAATCTAATCAAATCAAAAATGACCTCTTTGCACAGTACGTATGTTATGTGGTTAAACAAATACTTTGATAGCATACCTGCAGCCCAGTCCACAGCAATGCCTCGTATCCCGTTGCGTCCTATTCCAGATGTTACTACACTATGTAATCCTGAGCCATCTGGCTTGATCCGTCTGACCCCGTTCTGTGTGGCCACAGTGCTGCTGAAGTCACACCAGTAGATGTATCCGGAGGCCATGTGAACATCAATGTGTAAAGCGTTACGGCCTGCAGGAGGAAAACCCATTCATATTATTATTACATCAAACACAATTACTATGTCAAAAACATTTTGTATCCAGTTACTCTGTCAGTAGGTAAATACATTTATTTTTTCCACCTAAATTCAACTTTAATTTTAGAGCTTGAATTTAAAAACCATTATTAAACCATTATGAAGTATTTTTTTATTAATTGACTTATCCGTCAGCTTAACAATGAACATTATAAACACATCAACAGTAACACCCAGTTTGTGTTTTATCTCATCTTCAAAATGAATAGGGACATTTTTTAAATATATGTTTTTTTCAGTTTTCTGTACCTATTTTTAATATGATGGAAATGGATGCCACTGATGAAAACCAAAGGCCAAAAATATGTTGCCAAGTTCTCAAAATGGTTTCCAGTGGCAACCTGGCAACCCTTACTGCCAATTCCAGCTGTGCATCCATACAACAGTAGTGGGAAATGTATGAAAATAACTGACCTATCCCAGCCACAGGCATCATGGCCTCAGAGTGGTCTGCCCCTTCCAGACTGAAGCCTTTGATCGCAGAAAGAGTGGAGATGACGACATAGGACTGGTAGGGAGTGCAGGTCCTGTTGTCAGCGTTGAGTTTAAAACCTGTGGCGCATGCACAGGTAAACAGACCCTGCGGCCGAGGCAGGCAGAGCTGCTCACACGCTTCCATGTTGTTGGTGCAGCCATTGGAAGTTCCCGCAGAGGCTACGTTTGTTGAGAGAAAACAGTAAGATGCACAAAAGAAAAAAACAACTACAGGTAAAAAGACAGCATTGAACGATGATGACACTCACCCTCACGATAATGCACTTTCAGAACTCTGAGTCCAGAAATGTTGTCTCGCAGCACAATCCTGTTGGCACCCGTGGACTTCTCCACGCGCTCTATCACCTCAAAGTTGCGGTCAGTGAAGTAGAGGTAGTCTTGATAGACGGCCACTCCCCAGGGGTGAGACAGGCCGGTCACTATAGTGATGCGGTTACTTCCGTCTGGATCCCCACGCTCAATCTGTGGAGATCACACGCATATTTGTACCAATATTAACATTAAATTCAAATGAATTAACAAATGGCAACTCGTGAGGGCTAAAAGAGTGCAGACCCACCATGCCAGTGCTAGTAACAGCCCAGTACAGCTTGTTCTCTTTGATGTCCAAGGTGAGGAACTCAATGTGATCCAGGTTGCTGGTGAACAGGATGGCAGGGTTCAAGCCATCCATGTCTGCAGACGCCACCTTGGCAGCGATGCCGCTCTCTGTTCCCTGGTCTGTCCAGTACAGTTTTCTTTCAAGACATTCAAGAATGGAGGTTAGGGTTTGTGTGTCAGACATTTACAATTCAGCCAAAGATCTGCATTCTTATTACTTTTTAATAGTCTAATGTAGTTATATTCAAAACCACTGAGACGACAATCACGGGGAGAATCTTTCATCTCCAAAATATGAGCTTTTCAGTGGCTCAGACATCAGCCTTGAATTTGGATAATGGAAAAACACTTTCCAAGTTTGTGCACTTGTTTATGTAAGGTTTTAAAAAGATAACTTAATTTTAAGTTATTCAATTAAGTTATTATGCAAAGTTTTTACGTTTTATACGAATAATGAAATTCCTGCAAGACTAATTTGATCACATTACCCCAAATCAGAGAGGCAATGTTTACATATTACAGTTGGAATAGATGGATTTAAAATGTCTGGGATGTTTCTTGATTGTACTCTTGTGTGCAGCGTGGTTTTCAGTAACAGTGGTGAGACTCTCTCTAGAGGCAGAGCAGATGGCGACGAGGAGCTGTTAGAGCTCAGTAGCTGTGGGGATGAGTGGCCGTGCCAGAATTGTGTTAAATGGGGCTTACCCACGTGCTGGATCCACCGCGATGCCAACAGGACTGCCAGCGCCAGTTGGAGAGCCGTTATTTGTGATGAGAGTTTTCCTGTACTGTACCTCCCCTCTCAACTTCAAAACCTGGCAGAGGACAAACACAAACAGGAGCGGTTAGTGTGTTTGACACTGGGGCTGTGTATTGGCAAGTCTGATGATTCTAACATATTTTGAGTTCTGATTCAATATACTGCAATACTGTATGTGAGGCGATATATATATCACGATTTTTGTTTTATGTAATAAAAATAAATAAAAGTATTAAACACAACACCATGTTAATAAAATCAATGACAATACCTATATCTGCCTTAGCATTTTTAAAAGTCACTGTAACATCCAAAAGAAAATACAAATTGTTCCTGCAATCAGAGCAAAGGGAGTAACATTTGCCTATATCAGTTAAAAAGGGGGGTTTGTTGGACTGTTAAGCTAAACAAATAATGAAAATACAAAATTAAACAGACAGTAAAACAGTTAAAAAAATGATACTGTGTCTTTGAGAATTTATATTTTACATAATAGGAAATGGCATAACAAGATAACAAGACTAAAGTCAAGTGTATCATTCATTTCTTACATGCCTATTAGACACTTCTCTTATTTGCATTTAATTTCAGATTTTCTTATGCAATCACAACAGAATAGCTATTTTGGTTAGAGTTAAAGTCAGTAATAATTGGAAGGCAACAACCACAGGACAAAGTATTTCTTGATTACCTCAATAGACTGTGTAGCTGGGTTGGTATAGTACAGGTTCTCTGTTATCCAGTCCAAGGCCAGGCCAACAGGGGAGCCGAGGATGGCTGCAGGGGCGAACTCTGTCCTGTTGGTACCATCTGACTTCACCCTGTGGATCTCACCCTGGGGGACAAAGGAAGACAGAATATTCTCAGAAACAGCTATACTGTATATACAGTAGATGTATTAAGTGAATACACTGAATAAAGCAGTTTCACAGAAGAAAGAATAAGTGTTTCTCTAATGCTGTTCGTCCAAAACGTTTTCTAGGGTTGTTTTTCTGACGACTAAAGATCCAGATGTCCAATCACTAAAACACTTCTTCCGGTTAGAATGTATAGTTTAAAATGACAAAGGTCTTAACAATGTATGTATCGTTAACATGTGGCTTAACTGGACAACAACTATATTTTTTACAGCTTTTTGTAGCAAAACCACAACTCCTATGCATTTGCATCTGGATACTGTACGTCGCTATTAGAGATCACTTCACAGAAAAGGAACCTTGACGGCTTTCTCTAGATTTGAAAGTAGTTAGAAACGAATTGTATGATATAAATACACAACTCAACAACATATATTACATAGATTTAGTTGTTTTGAGACATTTTATTAGGGAAATGTTACATATCATTTCTTTAATCCTAAACTCAAAGTTGTATTTGGAGGACATCACATTGTTCTGAATTCGACATCACATGGCAGTAACTTACCGGGTGCTCCACCCAGAAGATGGTCTCTTCATTGTCATCAAAGTCAACATCGTATCCATTATGAAGCCCAGCGATAGGGACCATAGCATCATTTGTCTTGTCATCTGGGTCCAGGGAAATGCCATAGATGATGCTGTCTCGCACAACCACCAGGAAAGGATCTTCAACTACAAGTCAAAAGTCAAAAGCAATGAATAAACAGTACTTACGGTTACAATTCAAAACCCTTTCCTCCTAAATTAACACAACAAACAAAAGCTACGTCAATGCGACTGTGAAAAATAATAATCCTACCCTAAACTAGAATTTTATGTAAATTACTCAGTTCTTTAAAAGATCCCTTACAAATTCTAAAACAGAGCTAATAGACCGTGTTTCCTGGAAATGGATTAAAGGGTAATCCTAAACTTAAGTTTATTTCAGTGTATTTTATACCTGGTGCAAAATAGGAAGCTAAAAGGCCTTTATCTATTAAGAGGATTGACTGGTGAAAGTTGTTTCAACATCTGATTTGCTTTGTCATCAGAGATTAGAATCGATGAATGGTTGTGGGGCATTTTCATTCTTGGATAATCGTCGGCCTCAGGGGGAGACTGTGTTCTGCTTGGCTTGAATGAGCTGAAACCTGAGATGAGTTAAGCTGTTGACCCAAGGGGGACTCCTTGGACTTTGGATTAAAGGTCCCTTGTCTCCCTAAGACCTTGAAAGACATGCTTATATGAATCTATCTAATTATATTTATGACTGGAATAGCAGGTTACAAGAGAATCTAAATGGAAGAGTGTTGACAAGGACCTGGATCGATCTATGATAGTGTTTTTTAAGATTTATCCACTTACCAATAATGAGATGACTGCAAATAAATCATGCAATAACCACCATCTCCAACAACAGGTTCAACCACAACTAAAATGAATACCTTGTGAATACATCAACTCATCAACTGCATCTGACCCAAATTCCTTTTTCATCAAACTGAGTGATGAGTGTTTTCCTGTCCTTGGCAGGATGCATACCTCTGGTGCAGGTGATTTGGTCTGCTGCCAGTGTCCAGCCTGAGGGGCAGGCACACGAGTAATAGCTCGGTCCCACAGCAGAAAGCAAGCAGATATGAGAACAGGGACTCCTCAAGCAGTGATTTTCACCTGAGAATTGTCAAAAAACACATACATACACACAAAAAGTTAACCGAGTAATCTTCACAGGTTCTCTAACCTTATTCTTAAAGAGACAGTTCACCCTTAAAGTCAAATTATTTTTCCTTTTACCTGTGCTGCTTTTTATGAATCTAAATTGATTTGGTGCGAGTTGTGTGGGATATTCTCGGCTGTATAAATGTCTGCCTTCTCTCAATTATAATAGAACAACATGTCAATTGGATAGTGACAGACCTTGTTGTGAGCAGTTTCATGTAGGAATGATTTACTTTCTTCAAAACTACACTGAAATCGAATCACTGCGCATAAGGAGGCTTAACTAAATTGCTAGCTCACCTACAGTAGCACCTCTAAGCAAGCTAACGTCACCCGAGGACATCCTGATTATTGAAATTGTTACATTTATTGTGCACTTTAAGCCCACCATCGAAGCACCATTTAGTTCCATTATATAGAAAAGGCAGTCATCTTTATGACCAATATCTTTAACATTCTCCAACTCACACCAAAACCATCCAGATTAAAAAAAAACAGCACAATAGGTAAGAAGACAAAAATGTATGTTTGAATCTGGTGTGAACTGTCTTTTAAAATGTTTTTACAATAACAATGGACATGCTGCATATTGACCTCATTATCCCAATAAAGTAAGATAACGACCAAACCAATTCAGGTCGCCAACACAATGGTAAACATAAGCTGTAATGCTGATGCCACATGTTGATGTAGATAGAACATCTTGCCATACCTGCCGGCTGCCTGGCTGGGTGCACTGTCACCAGACCCATGGGCTGAGGGAGGTTGAAAAGCATCACTGTCTGGTTCTCCCCGTGCCACTTATGGGCTCGCATCACACGGTTGATGTATCTGTCGGTCCAATACACAAAATCCTCAAAAATGGTAATTGCGTGGGGATGTTGCAGTACCTTTTCACAGAGAGTAGCAAAAGAAAAAAAAGGGTCTTACACATGCTATTCAAAAGAAAATGGAACGTGCTCTTCAATTGTATATAATCAATGTAAATCATATCTCTACAGATAATTCAGAAAATGTGTTCTTCTCAAACACTCACCAGGTCACTGGCCAGAACTTGTTTTCTATTGTTGCCATTAAAATCGCAGTAATCAATGAAATCCAAGTAGGCATCTGCAAAGTACAACAGATTGTTTGGATAGTCTATGGTTAGACCGTTGGGCCAGTACAGCTTGGTGCTGACGATAACAGTCCTTAATTTGCCGTCCATGCTGGCCCTCTCAATGCGGGGGTTTCTCCCCCAGTCTGTCCAGAACATCAGGTGAGAGCTGCAAAACAAATGATCGTGTTTAACACCAACTCCTTTGATAATGAAAAGGAGAATGAATTCATAGTTTTAAGACAAACAAGTTTCTTAGTATTTCACTGACCTGTCCCGCGGGTCCACCACCAGAGCTCGAGGGTTGGTGACATTTTCACTGACTAACACAGTGCGGTGGGTGCCATCCAGTTTAGACACTTCAACAGTCTCCAAGACGAAGTCAGTCCAGTACAGGTTCCTGCCCACCCAGTCCACAGCAAGGCTCTCTGTTACTGTCACTCCACTGTCAAATACCTGTGACCAAGAGACTCAATGTTACTCAATATGTTCAGTTATTAGGACAATTACACTAAGTATCAAGCTATGAATAAATACAGAATGATATGTATTATGTTGTAGGTGACTTTCTATGACACTTTTGTCTAAAGTGCAATATAAACTTACTTATATTGTGTTGTAATCTGCTTACACCACTGTTTAATTGTAGTTATATTCATTCATCAATATTCATAATGCTTTTCCACAATAATCTTAAACAATATAAAGCATTTTATAATGACATATAAGGTCATCATAATGACTGACTTAAAAAAAAAGGGTCATAGTGTGTTATAATCGCAATTGTTATTAAGTCCATTATAAGCATTAACTACCTAAGTATAAGCTTATTATAAGTCGCTATACATTTTGTTTTAATAAAATAAAAAAGTGAAATACAAGTGAATGATCAGCAATTACGGACTATTGTGATACTTGAACTTTAGGTTATTATAAAATGCTTTGTAATGTGTTATGATTATTGTTACTGTTTAAAGCATTATAAACGATTTACGAGTTTTACAGTATAACCATGATTATGAAGTGTTATAATCAGATTTTAATGCATTACAAGTACTTGTCTAATGGATTATAGGCAAAAAGTGTTTCTGGTAATAACCCACTCACCACAGTTCTGTCACTGCCGTTCTTGTTAGCACTCCAGATTCTGTCCTGGCTGGTGTCCGACCAGTACACACGGTCAGTGACTGAGTCAAAGTCTAGGGCCACGATGTTGCGCCCATCTCGGACCAGTGATCGGACCACATTGGGCTGAGCGGTTATGTCATCTTGCACAATCTGATTTCGACTGGCAACTAGCAGGAACGCCTGCCGTGAATCTGCAAACAGACGTCAAATCTCTGTTACCTATTTTTCATGTCCATTCTCATGCTAATTAGTGCACTTATCAGCGTTTTCATGTCAACCACAAGCATACAACAGGACTATTAAGTAGACCCTACTCAAATGGCAATCCTCTGGGAATGCACTTTTGTCCAAATAATGAACCATTGTATTGCAAAGCCTTTCAGCAGGTTATCTGTGTGGAAGAGGAGCTCATGTCAGGCACGCTCCCCCATAAACAGCCCTTTGTTGGCGCTAATTACACCAGTGATGGCCAGTGAGTGACACATATGTTATTTGTGTTATCTAAAGAAATCAGAGCAGCAACGAGAGACATGGGAGAAGAAAGACGGTGTGTCAGTCCCCTAGTCCGGTGGCCAAGCTCCCCCTTAATAACGGCCCATTCCTGCATGAGATATGTGCTCTACAGGCATCATGTTGACAACCGTGTAGCTGTCGCACTGATCATTTGCCAATTTCCTATTTTACTATATTATGCAATTATAGGTTGATATTTACAGGTACCACGGGAGTAATGTGGTCCCTGAAAAGAAGTCTGAAGCCATATCCCTCCTCACCTGAGGCCTTGCAGGTACGCTGGTCTACTTCCAGCGTGTATCCATCCTGGCAGTGGCAGCGGAAAGAGCCTCTCTCATTAAAGCAGTGCTGGCTGCAGAGTCCAGGGGGGTTACACTCATCCATATCTTCACAGGTTTTGGAGTCATTGCTTAGCTGGTAACCAACGGGGCATGTGCACTGGGCCCCAAAAGGCCCTTGGATACAACCGTGGGTGCAGCCAGCGTTGTTATCAGAACAGCTCTCCTGATCTGGTTTAAAAGCGTGGAAATCAAAATTTACAATCCAAAAAAGGAAAATCAAACCAAGTGAAAGATCACATATTTAACAAAAATTCAAGGCCTAACAAATTCTCAATGTCTCAATGATCATTTATGAACCGCACAGCTCGAACTACTTCAGTAATTGTCTTTAAAATGCTACTTTAAGCCAGAACTATTTGCACATATAACCCACACTTTGATTATGTTTTGCAAAGATCAACATTTAAAAAAGGTGAAAATCAAAGCTATGTCAAGCATTTCTACCAGTGATTGAGAGTTTGTTCCTACCTGGCAAGGGCTCATCTGAAAGTGGTGAGAAAGGCAAGAAAGGAAGATCACAGATCATCAGGTTAATACAGGTCAGATCAAACACATGCATGATTTGAACACAACAATCGAAAGACAAACAAATAACATTTAACACAAAATGTCTGTGAAATGTGGCGCTGTGTTACAGAATACAAGAGGAATGTCAAATTAAATACAAATCAATGGAGAGTTTGATCCTGTTTGTCATGTCATGTGAAATCTTTATTACATTTGAGAAGGCCAGCAAACATAGAAATGTAATTAAACAATCAAGTACTTTTGAAAGATGAGAAACATTTTTTAGGCTGACAAAGAGAGCAGAGATCAGACTTACTGCAGAGAGGAGACTCGTCAGCACCGTTGGGGCAGTCGGGGGTGTTGTCACACACTGTGGTGAGGTTGATGCACACACTGTGGCCGGGGCACTGCCACTGCCAGCTCGGACAGCGGAAGGGCGGCGTGGGACAGTCTTTTTCATCACTCAGGTCCCTGCAGTCGTTGTCCCCATCACAGATCCAGCTGCGTAACACACAGTTGCCGTTGTCACAGCGGAACAGTGAGGAGGGGCAGGTGCGGGGGGGGCAGGCCTGGTGCTCGTCGCTGCCGTCCTCACAGTCTGGATGACCGTCACACTCCCAGGTAGACGGCACACAGCTCCCGTCTGACTGACACTGGAACTCCCTCTCATGGTGGCACATCCCTGGAGGCCTAGTAGCTGAAACACATGAGAAAACACCACAAACAACTTGTTAGCAAAGCCTAAAGGTAATGAAATTCAAATAACTTTAAATCATCATTCTTATTCATAATTATGCATAACTGAGAAATGCTTTAGTAACACGACCTATGACCTATAGCCCGATTTAAATACTTACGACAGCCTTGCTCGTCTGTGCGGTCAGTGCAGTCAAAGACCCCATCACACCGGTAGTAGGAGTTGACACATTGGTGGCCAGTGGAACACTTGAACTCGTTCCCAGTGCAGTTGTAGACTGAAAAATATCAAGTTGGGAATGTTAAACCTGAGATTGACTGTTTGTGCAGTTGTGTATGTATGCTACGCTCACATGTTGTGCAACACAAGTAATGGGATCAATATACTGAGAGGCTTGAGGAACTTTACAGAGCATTCAATTGACCTCTACAACTTCTTGAACATGTTTGGTTAGCACAAACAGGTTTTTCTGAATGAATGAATGAACGGATTCATTAATACTTTTCTTTCTTCGAAAATGTATGACTCAACATCAGATGCAGAGCTTAAACACATCTTAATATTGGTGGGAAGAGAGTCTACATGAGAGAGTCCCATTGTAAAGCGTCCTTGGGTTTCGTGAAAGGCGCTATAGAAATTGAAATTATTATTATTATGAGACCTGAAAAAACTAAACAGAAGTTATTAAATAGAACTTAATAAAATACACAAACTTTTTTGATGTTTTTGAAAGTAAGCACCAGGTGAGTCTATCATGTGACTTTAAGTATGTTAAGAGAAAACTGTAATTCAGAAAGATACTCACTGCATCCCTGCTCATCCGCCCCATCCACACAGTCCCTGTCCCCGTCACAGACGTAGCTGGGGTCTATGCAGCGGTGGTCCGGACACTGAAACTGCCCTGGATGGCACGTGCTTGCCAGATCTGACAACAAAAAGTGTTAAACACCATATGAGCAGTGGTGGAAAATAACATTGAGTAAATGTACTCGCGTGCAAAATAAGTACAATTTTAAGGGACTTGTACGTTACTTAAGTATGTATAATGTATGCAACTTTATACTTCTAATCCTTCAATGCATCTCAACTTGTAAGTAAATTCTAGGTACATTTCTGTAACTGCTTTGTCTTAAAACTTTGATGAATTATGCAATTTTTGACTATTTATTATCTTATCCTTTTTCCTTTTAAGTATATTTCAAAAGCTGTTTTTGGCTTCTAATCTTTTCATTTTCTTAAATTTTAACTTTTTTTTTTTCATACATACATACTGTACAGTATGTGCAAAAACACTTAATATAATAATAATAATAATATTAAGGGACCTAGTTTAGGCGTGGCAATCAACATATGCACATTGTGTCTAGCTTCAACAGGGATACTCACGGCAGTCTGCTTCATCCGAGCTGTCCCCACAGTCATTATCAGTGTCACACCTCCAGGTATGTGGGATGCAGCGGTGGTTGGTACAGGTAAACTGATTAGCAGGACATGTTCCGGGCACCTGCGTAGGGCAGTTTACCTCATCGCTGTTATCAGAGCAGTCATTGTGCCCATCACAGCGCCATCTCGTAGGCACGCAGTGCTTATTGGCACATGTGAATGCAGACGGGGAGCAAGTGGTGTCTGCAAAAAGAGATTATAATATTAAATCAATTCTAATAATATTTAACAAAAAGTCAGTAAAAACACAGGAGCATAAACAGGTTTTTACTGCATTCAGGTCAGGCTAGTATAATAGACTACATTTACAAGAAAAGCATTACTGTTAATTCCACAGTTGAGTTCGTCACTGTTGTCATGGCAGTCATCAACACCATCGCATCTGTAGCTGTTTGGTACGCATTTGCCGTTGCCACAGGAGAAGGAGTTGGCTCCGCACTGCAGCGTGGGGGGCTCACTGGAAGGGTCTTCCACACATGTCTGCTGGTTGGGCAAAAGCTTCATGCCATACGGACAGCCACACACCCTCTGAGAGTCTGGGGCCGGGAAGCAGAAGTGGCTGCAGTCTCCGTTAGGATTTGTCTGCCTGTTGCAGAGATTGGAACCTGAGAGGAAGAGTGGAAAGTCATTATCGGGAATATGACTGAGAGGAGTGAGCCTCAGCTACACATGAATGGTGTAGAGAAGTGAGCAAAGCTACTGACCAATCTGAGAGTTGGAGCTGAAAGACTTGACATGCATTATGTGGCTGATTCCTCGTCTGATTATGACCATCTCCCCACCATCGGTCTTGCGCACACGTACAATGCCACCCAGGCGCCAGTCAGTGAAATATGCATAGCCTTCAAGTAGAAAAAACCCTCAGTGAGCTTATCTTTCATCACTTCCTTGTAACACTTATTGCTCTTTTGACATGAACATCATTAAAGCAAGAACCACAGTTCAAGTTGATGCGAGGGAAATAAAATCCCTCTTTATTTTAAATAAATTAAAAATAGATTAAAAGATTTTTCCAGAACTTTTTACCTTCAAAAATAGTGAGACCAAACGGATGGGAGATCTGGGTTATGCGATCCAAAGAAATCCTGTTCCGTCCGTCAAAGTTGCTGTGCTCAATTTTGTCAAAGAAAGCATCCACCCAGTACAGACGCATTGAGCTGGGTGGAAATAAAAGCAAGAGCAAGAGTTTGAAATAAGTCTCACATGTTGTCAGGCATCACATAATGTATGAGCAATACTACACAATATGTAATGTGTTGAAAAGTGTTTTCTTGGACTGTTTTTTGAGACATGTGGCAATAATAACTCACCTCCAGTCAATAGCCAGGCCATTTGGCCAGCCAAGAGTTGTGTTGACAATAGACAAGGCATGTGACCCGTCAGCCCAAGCCCTCATGATTTTCGCTGGCCGGTACCAGTCAGTCCAAAAAATATACCTGTTGAAGTAAAAAAAACAAGCATCAATTTAAAGGTGACCTATCGTGCAAAATGCACTTTTGTACATCTTTTATACATGAATATGTGTCCCCGGTGTTCCAGGGAACTCACCAAGTGTCAGAAAACACAACCCTCTCTATTTTCCTCCATACCCAAAACTCTTAAAAAGGGGCTGCAACGGATCGGATACAGACTGATCCAGATTTGAACACTTCTATGACGTCACAGAAGTGGCGCTACGGCTATTGGGCCAACTCCACCAATCAGGAGGAGACAGCCACGGACATTGCCGTTCGAAAGCGCTGGAGACGCTGTAGCACATATGCCAGGCCTGTAGATGGTGCTGTTCTCACAGAATCAGCCCATGCAAAGACAGTGTTAAATTGAGCGAAATGAGGAATGGCTAAAATGCATGATCTGTTTGGTATTTTGAAAAATAAAAAGTATAAATATGCCTTATATAGGTATGGTCCTACACTATATTATTCAAATATAGCATGATTGGTCCACTTTAATATTTTATTCAAAAACTAAATAATTAGAAACGTCTTCTGTGCCTTGCTGACAAAAACTCCTATTTAGATTGATGTTATTTTGGATACTTCCACATTAGAGCTTTTCTGTTTAAGCCAAGTTCTTAGTGTTAACTACAATACTCCCTTTCAAACTAAACTAATCTGTGCTGTTAGACACAAAGGCCTTATGACCTTAAGGCAATATAAATAACTAATTATTCTAAATAAAGATTTCATATATCAGTTGTCTAATTTCAATAATTTTACGTTTTTTTTATAGTTTTTATATTCAAACCTGTATTATCACCATCTCTGAATAGAAGCAAAATACAAATATTAGCTTCAAGTAACTACAGCCACAAAAGTATAATGTATTATCGTCTATTGATTTACCCAATGAGAGGATGAACCACTATGGCCCGAGGGTTGTTGAGGTTTCGTATGATGGTTCTCCTGGACTTATCAGCTATCTTCATGACAGATATGCTCCTGTATCGTGGGTCAGTCCAGTAGAGGTTCTTTGAAATCCAGTCGTAAGCCAGGTCCTCCACGCCATCCACTCTGTTGGCTGCCAGTACCTCCCTGCCTGTGCAGATCAAAGCAGTCAGAGCACCGTTTAACACAGAGATGAAAGAGGAACACATTTAAATAAATAGGCTGTCAGCTTGCATTTTCTCCATGTGGACGGGACAGAAAAAACTAGAGCAGCTCCAAAAACAACATCCCTGATCAGAGCAGCGGTGAATCTTTTTTCCAAGTGTGTGATGTGGCTGCTCGTCTACACCAGTAACTACTTTCCACAGCCTAGGTCAGGGGTGTGAAACTCAAGGCCCGGGGGCCAAATCCGGCCCGCGACTTCATTTAACGTGGCCCCACAAGAGCTCTGAAAGAATATAATACGTTTATTATACGGTTACATGCCAATTTACAGAGGTACGTTGCCCATAAACTACATGTCCCACAATGCATCTCCAATATGAATTTTGTTCAGAATTTGACTTTTTTGCTTCAAAATTTCTATTTGGCTTTTTAAAAAGCCAAATTCTCACTGAAGAGACTTCCAATTATTTGCCCTAGACTTCTGCTTTCAGATGTAGTTAATTATGAAGTTATTACCCTGTCCGATAATAATCCAATGCAGAAGCAATAACGTAATATAATACATACGTTTATATATATTAAATATTTATATATGTATTTTTATATAGTCTTAAAGTTACAACCGGCCCTTTGAGTGCAAGCATAATGCTGATGTGGCCCGCGATGAAATTGAGTTTGACACCGCTGGGTTAGAGCAACTAAAACATACTTACATTATGGTTAATTCATTTTTTAATAGCAACATGTGTTTCTTTACCATACACAAAAAGCCTCTTTCTGATTGACCATTTCTTAGAATATAATTGAAGATGTAAAAACAATCAGTTTGTTTTATAATGAACCAAAAGAGTATCGACAGTGACATAAACAACATGCTTCCTTTTTAGACCTTTAAGGTTTAAAGAGTAATTTATTCTCTAGATCAGGGGTCTCCAACACGTCGGGAAGCTTTTCAGTAGCTCGATTATCGATTATAGCGTAGTAAGGTTGCTTCTTGATTTTTTGGCCGCGGCCGGACAATAACGTTTTTTTATTTTAGAATTGTTTCTGTCACACGAATATCAAATTGGTCGGTGACGCAGAGATCAAGGAACAGACGTGACAGCGGCACAGCGACACCACACACGGAGCAGTCTGCTTTCTCCAGCAACACCAGTCCAGAACCAACAGTAGGATGACCCACTCTGAATCAGGCCCTGTCGCTGCGCCTCAGAGACACACAGGGAGGGATTTGTGTTTTTTTGAAAAACACTCGTTATCGTCATGTCAGGTTTTTGGTGGATTTAATCAAGCCCTGGATTGCAGAGTATGAATGTCCTCTTGCTATTTTCAGTTGATAAATACTTGTGTAAAGTTTGTGAAGGCAGGAGAAAAGCTTCCGCGATAACCGTCTCCTCTCCGTTCCTCTAAACTCCGCCCCCTCCCTGAAAATAACGAGTGACAGGCTGATAGTGACCCGATAGAAACTTTATTATTCACTTAATCACTGATTGAGATATGATGAGCTAACTTAGTCTCCTACAATTATGGGATTTATGTAACAGTAAGACAGAGAATGTAAGTGTATTTTTGTTTTTATAATGCTGTTGTAAATACTCCTGTTGTCTGCTGTGTTCAGACTTAAGTCATGTGTGTGATGCCACATTCAAGACATTCAGTGTCCGTTGCTAGAAGCTGCAGCTAGACCTCAGAAGCATTTGTTTTTTGTTTTTGAGGATGGAACAATTTCACACACAGATGCTAGATGCAAAAGCTAGACCTATACAATTGATTTAATATGGTTTATAATTGTATGCCAAGATGGAGAAGAAGAAGAAAAAGATGGCTGAACTGTTCAGTGTCAATCCTGTGGAGATGGAGGTTAATGCATCTCCAAAATCATGTTCAGCTTAAGTCTCAGCAAAACTCACAACATTTCTGGAGCCTTGTAGACCCAGAAAACTATAAGAACATTCACCAAGCAGCACTGAACATGTCTGCTTTATTTGNCCGCGCCTTTTTCCCTATTTTTCGACGCTGCGGCTTATATAACGGTGCGGCTAATCTATGGATTTTTACAGCTAACGGCCAACACCTTTAACTCTATGGGCTCTATGGCCGGTCCGCGGACCCCCACCTTTAAGCGGCGGGTTCCAGCAGGAAAAGCTGGAGGCCGGAAAAGAGTGAGACAGGTAGCGCGCAAAAGTAAAAGTGGAACCGAGAGTGGTATGCCGCTGCTGCGGCTTATATTCAGGTGCGGCTTATAGTCCGAAAATTACGGTATATATTATTTTCTTACGATAACACCGCTTGCCATCAGCATGTATGTCGTAGCCCATGCGACATTTGCAGCGGTAACCAAGACCTCCATTGTCACTCCTGTGACTCAGAACACAGATCTGCTCACATCCACCTCTGTCTACACTACAAGGGTTAGCAACTGGAGAAAAAAGAGAAGAACTTACATTTAATAACTGGAAAAGTTATATGAAATGTGTCACATATATTGATTTTCTTTAAATATAGCTATTTATGAAGTAACACTAGCAGTAGCACTAGCATATGGCAATTAATACTAATATACATTGCAGGAAGAGGCATACAAACAAACTTGGCTAATTTGAAGCTTCCATATATTTACGTTAGGCTTTGAACATCTACATTCTGAAAAATACCAAGCTATTTTATTGAGGCACTTACCATATGGCTGTTTCAGCTGATGTATGACGGCTACTCCGTGTGGAGTCTGAGATGTATTGAAAACAACTTGGGTACTGCTGTCAGAGAACTTGTTGGCTGTCATCACGGCCATCTTGGTCCAGTCCGTGAAATAAACACTGTGTTCAAACAGACTGATGCCAAATGGGTGTGGGATCACAGCACCTCCATGTACCACCGTTTTTCTATAACAAAAAGGAGAACATTGATTTATTTGAATATAAAAGCATGGACCTTTTGACTTTTTTACCCCAAAGAAGTCTTGGAGATTTGCTTTAATGTTTTTGTTGTCAACATATTTACCGATGAAGGCCATCATATGTCGCCGTTTCAATATAGTCATAGCGACTGTCAACCCAGTAGACGCGCTTTTCTTCAATGTCCAGTGTTATGCCAGCTGGCCAACCCAGTTTGGTTCTAATAATCCCATAACGGTTGGTGCCATCCATGAAGGCCCGCTCCAGGCCTGGTTGTCCATTCACTGCCTCCCAATCAGAGAAGAACATATACCTGTAAAAGACAACGATAAAGTAAAAACAAATTCAAAGTTCAAAGGAATTTGTTGTCATATGCACAGCTACAGTGAAAGACTCAAATCACAGGCTCCTCCAACAATGCAAGATCAACAGAATAAAAAAACTATGAAAATAGTGCGAGAAGGAAGAGAGTAGAAATAACATATAGTGCGAGAGAATGTTGCAGGATTTATGTGCAAGTCATGCAGGAGATGTTAAAGAAATGTAAATAAAATAGAATAAGATGAGCTAATGTAGAATGTAATAATTATCTTTTGGGGAAAAAAATACTTTCTTCTTGTTAATAAAGTGTGGCATTCACATTGCCCCATTATTTCCCCCAGGTGTGTGGCTGTGCATCCCACCGCAGAGCTGTACATTAACTTAAGCAATTTATCCGTAGCCACCTGGTTCCCCTCCCCCTTAAACTATACTATTGGATTACAATGAGGGTCATCACTTACATTGCTTCTCACTAATCCACCCAGGGCAATCTGCTAATCTCCCACACACCCCCCATTATTCCACACCAATGGAGCACGACAGATACTGTATGTGGGGTTCGGGAATGCGTTGACAGATAGATGGATGGAACCTGGGAGATGTGCTTACCCGACAGTGGGGTCCACCGCCAGTCCTCTAGGGTTTCCCAGGTTTTCAGTGATGAGTGTGACCCGGTTGCTGCCATCAAAGTCCACCATGTCAATCCTGTTGACGCTGGACTCCACCACATACAGTTTATTGTTCACCCAATCCACCGCCAAGTTCTCGGGGTAGTCAACCGATACATTTAAAACCACCTGCACATTGGAACCGTCCATATCCACAGAAAACACCTGTACACAAAAGACGCCATTGTTAGCAGGATATTAGCTCTAAGGTGGTCGCTGCTTCTAGAAATCATGGGAAGATATTAAAAGGTAAATTCACATATTTCCAAGTGTATCTAAATACAATACTTGCATTCCTGTAGGTACATTAAAAGTGCAATTGGTCACTGTAGTTGTTCCCCCTGTTCATACTGGTCACAAAGAGACCCATTCTTAAATCGATTTTGATGTAAGAGACAAAATCCCTGGCTCTTGTTCAGAGAAAAAAAAATACTAGAAATTGCTTCAGGCTTCAAATATCTGAGTAAAAAAATCATGATGGTATCTTTTAAAAGCTTAATGGACAGTGCCTTCTTACTGCACTACTGCAAAAACTAACGGTAATGACACAAGAGAATGTTGCAATTTGTACATACAGCAACTTTAACTTCTTTAAAAGGGGATCAGTTTGTTGCCAGTGTGATAAACAGGAGAAACCACTATGAACGAACAATAAACAATTTATTAAAAGTATGTGAACTTATCTTCTAAGAAGGATAGATGAGAAGCTAAAACAGAGAAATACATTTGAGAAAGTAGAAGGGGGAGAAAGAGAGATTCTTTTTCGCTTGTCTGATGATTCTGTCTTGATGAATTTCTGTTAAGCCTGTAAAGTTTTTTGTTCCTGATTTTGCCACTCTACCTATGTTACAGTATCATGGCCCTAGTTTCTCAGACTTGAAGCCTTGGCACCATGCAGCTGGTTAGAGGGGTTACGGCTCCGAGCAGCTCTGCTTCTTTTGAAACAAGATCCACACGTCGTAAAAGCAGGATTTTTCAACTGACCTGTTTAAAGAGAAACTGAAGATGAGGAAATAGCCTGATAGTTTAGCCTTTTTTCGGTGTCATTCACATGCCCTGTGTGCGCTTTGCCCACTTTAATCTGACATTCTGCCATGGAGGTGGCTAATATACACACATGCCCAGTAAGAGATACGACCTAGCCTTTCAGCCCAGTGGCTGCAGTGAAAACCTTCCAGGAGCCAAAGCATAGTCTATACAGAGAGTTTTTAGATGGACAAAGAATGCATATAGATAAACAGTGCCACTGAAAAAAAATACAGCATGATTACTACGAACAAGATCAAGTTACAAAAATTGCACCCTGGTATGTGAACATCAAACCAGCCTATCAGAAGGGTTTCAAGATTAGGTCGTTTGGATTCCATTCCACATCGACTTCCCTTCATTATGACCCAGCCGCAAAGGAGCCAGCAGGTATCCCATTATTATAGTATCAACATTGCTGATATTTTACAAGATAACAGAAAGAATTCAACCTGGCCAGCTCCAGTCTAATTAAATGATTTACTCAAACAAGAAAGTGGTCTACTCACGTGAACTTTTACCAAAGAATTACAACATATCCTCAAAGTAATGCTTTTTGACAATCACTGCAGTTCAACGCTTCATAATATATAACATTGGATTTGGAAATTGGATTACCTTATTCTGAATGGTATCAGTCCAGAAGATCCTGTGCAGATTATAATGGAAATCCACTCCCACTGCAACTCCTCTGTTCTGTGAATGAACCAAAGTGCGCATGCTGTTGCCATGGACGTCACCGATTAGAAGGTCTCTGCCATTAGAAAATATCAAGAACGGGACTCCAGCTGCAGCAGAAATAAAACACAACAAGTTAGAAACCTTGCATGGAGAAGTTATTTCAAATGTTCAGGTTAGAAACAGAACCTCATTTGCATTTCAGCATCAACTTAACATCAGTGGAAATCTACAGAATGTAGCACATTCATTCAGACCCCTGACTCAGACTTGGAGAGGTAGAATACTTTGCCACTATCATTACACTCTTTTCAAAAAGGCTGAAGGCAGAGAGGTCAGCCTCTCAGTCAACACTCTTTCTATGTTCCACAAAGGCAAGGGACTAACTAAAACAACATTTGCTATGCAACAATGCACCAGAAAGAAATGCAGATGCTCAGTAAAGCAGCCACTGAGGTTGGCAAACTAGGAAGGATGGCTATGCTAACTGACTTCAGTTCGATGGATTATTCGCACATGGAAAATGTGACTATACTGTCTGTAAGAGAATCTGTTCAAACAAAGAGGAAATTACACTCACTCGAGGAGTCAGCTCTGCAGTGTCTGTGCTGCTCCAGGATGTAGCTCTCTCGACAGCTGCAGCGATGGGAACCGACTCGGTCCTCACACAGTTGGTCACACACGCCCCACATCGAACAGTCGTCAAAGTCTTCAGCATGAAATAGAAATCACAGCAGATGAGGATTTAACACTACCGGTATCTTGTTTGAGTCCATCTACATCTTTTATTATTGTGAGACAACAACTGTGATGAGGTGTGCATCAACAAAGATTTCTTATTTACTTTAAATTCAGATATGAGAGCAGACTTTTTCTGCTGAGTCTAAGCAATTACATGATTTTATGTGCACTTTTAGATCTTGCAAACCTGTGATGTCCCGGGGGAAAAATCCTTACGACAAAAGCGGTTCAAGTAGCACCGAAAATGTTCATTTGCTGAGCCAAAGGGGACTTGTATGTAAAAGTATTAGAAATCCCATTTGATTATATGAAATAATTTAAATTGCTAGGTTAATATGGTCAATAAAGGATTTACACATACCTATACATGAGCGACTATTGTTGTTGTTGACAATGTATCCAGAAGGACAGGAACATGTTCCTCCATCAGGGGAACCATGACAACGATGCTCACAGCTCAGAGAGGCACATCTCCAGATACCTGACAAGACATATCAGTGAATGAATATACTTCGATTGACCAGTTTGCATGATAATAAACGTAACAACGTGTGGAAAAGGTGTGATTGTACTAACTGCAGTTGCGCCCAGCAGTGCTGTTAGTTTCATCCTCTCCCTCTGGACAGTGAGCCGTCCCATCACACAGCTGATCCATGGGGATACACAGGCCAGACGATGGACAGGGCCATTCACCTGGGTAACACTCCTGCGGTACATTATCTGCAGACATAACAAATTGATCCTTGTTTAGACTAACACATCCAAAAAGGAAAAACTAAATCCTAAAACAGCAGAGCAGAGGTTTCCTGATTGAACACTGTTTCAAAAGGAAAATGTATTTAGTGTGTGAGGTATGTGAGGAAGCCACACCTCCACAGTAATTTAGTCTAGAATAGATCATAAGAAAATGGTGACAAGGATTTTATTTTCAGGGAAATTACTGTCACTTTAAATCGATGCAGGGGAGTGGAGCTTTGAGGGGGTCACATGGGGGCTCACAGAGCTCCTGCAGCCCATCCTCTAAAAACACACACTCTTCACAGCCGTGTGGAGGAATTCTAAAGCCCTTTGGGGGGCTGCGTGATCTTGTGCCACAAAGAGGCATTTGAATAACACACTTAAAGGAGCACAGGCATAGCGTCTTGCTATCCGGAACAAACCATGGAGACTGGAGATGAATCAGGTTCACAGAGTACTCAAGCTGTAGTGTTCTACAAACAGCCAAAAGCCTAACGTTTCTGCTCTTTACAGCAAAAAAACAAACAAGATTTGTGGTTTTTATGAAGTGGTTTCAAAAGTGTTGAATCCATACCACATCCTTTTTCATCTGCATTGTCCTCACAGTCGTCTTCCCCATCACAAACCCAGACTTGGTGGATACAACGGCCACTGGGGCAGGTGAAGTAGTTCCCTTTACATGTAGGATATGCTGCAGGTGAAGTGGAGAATATCAATACACAATAAACATTTCAGGAACATCTATCGATAAGATTAGAATCATAACAGACAGTCTGAAAGAGAAGAGAGGGTACATAGACAGAAGCTACATACTGCAGTTTAGCTCATCACTTCGGTCTCCACAGTCATCATCGTGGTCACAGACGTAGCGTTGAGGAACACACGCCCCGTTATGGCACGGGAACAGGCCCGTATTACAGTGCTGTGCTAAGAAAACACAAGAGAATACGACAAACAGATATAGTTGGTGATGATTTTGAGCAAGGGATGGTATTGCTTTTCTTGGGTGCATTTTTTGGAACTCTAAACAATGACTTCCACATGAAATTCGTATTTGCTTACTGCAATTTGACTCGTCAGAGCCATCCCGGCAGTCAACTATCTGGTCACATCTCCCGGTCCGGTTGTAGCAGGCCCCATTAGCACACCTCAGCTGTGTGCACTCAGGGTAATCTGGAAGATTAAATCATCATCAGGGCGACACTTACCAAGCAGGCAGCTTGACAACTGTGTTCTTCCTAGCTTTGAAAATGTGAAAAGAATTTGAGGGATAATCGATGGAAATGTAACCCCACCACCGTAACAACAGCGGTTGCCACAGCATTCTTTAGGCAATTGTGAGATTACCACAGTGTGTAGTGCTGTGAGTCTGACCATGTCGGCACAATAATAGCATAGCAGCTGAACTTCAGCTTGACTAATCCACCAAGGAATCTGCAATCAACCTCTGACAACAAGAAGCATATTGTGGCCCGTTCTGTCAGTCAGCAAGCCTCTTAATCTTAACAAAATGATTAAAATGCCACAGGAGTAGGAGATAAAAAAAGAAAAAAGGCAAACCACCCCGGGGAAGACTTACGGCAGTCTCTCTCATCGGATCCATCTGAGCAGTCCGCCAGACGGTCACATCGGTATTCTCCTGGGATGCATGCCCCGTTACTACAGCTTAACTGACCACTGGTGCACGTCCTTCCAGCTGAGGACAGAGTGGAGAGTGACTCAGCAGCACATAGAAAACTGATATTATAGTTATTTTCTGCACTTAAAACATTTCCTATAGTAGCTGTAGGATCTGAACAGGTATTGCACTTTCACAGACCATTAAGCAGGTATTTTTGGAGATACTGGAATAACAACTTGTACAACTTGGGCGACTATGGCTGCGAGGGAGTACGGTCGGTTTTCAACCAGAAGGTTGTGGGTTCGATCCCAGCCCATGCAGCCAACATGTCGATGTATCCTTGGGCAAGATACTTAACCCTGAGTTTCTCCCGATGGCATGGCCAACTGGAATC
>NW_011365510.1:144137-164631 GCF_000735185.1 Notothenia coriiceps | reverse complement strand
GCCAGGATGTTTAAAGATTCCACCTTCAGTACATTGTATTTTTTTGTGGTCACTGCAAGCTTCTGAAAGAGAAACTCCTTCTCCTTGTTCAGACGCACGATTGCAGTGTCCCTCTGGCGGATCTGATCCTGCCAGCTCTGCTCTGTTCCCTCCAATTTGGTATTTTTTCTCGACAGGGTCTTGTTGGCTTCTGTCAGACCCCTGATTACACCGTCCCTGTGCTGGATCCTGGTATTCAACATATTCTCGTGTTTAGGCCAATTCACCTCCCAGTGCTTGTTTTTCTCTGCCAGGACACGTGTATGCTTGTCCAGAAGTCCATATAGGAACTCCCAGTGTTTAATACCCACTTCCAATGCAGTATTTCTGCTGCACAGCGTGATCTGGGCCTCTGTGAGCCTCTGGGCGGCTTGCTCCTTCTCCTGTCTGCAGCTCACCTGCTCACACACTGCTGGGATCATTATTCCAGCCATGGCACAAGTCTGTTTTAGTCTTGAATTATGCGTAGTTAGAATAATGAAAGTACAAGACCGTATTTCTTTGTAGAAGACGGTAAATGTTTTTGAGTAGACTTTTTGTCTGTATGGGACTGTAAGTGTATGAAGTAAATCCGTTTGACCTGCAAACATGTTCAGAATGCCAATGGCTTTGATGATGACCTCATCATGACCTCATTGTGACCTCATCGTGACCTCACCGTGACCTCATCAGCAGATGAAGTTATGACATCATCAGCAGATGAAGTTGTGACATCATCAGCAGATGGATGCCAATTTAATCTTCTGATGATGTCATAACCTGGCTCTTGACAAAAAATGGCCATGAAGTGCACGAGGTGAGCACATTTACGTGTAATCAGATCACTCACACTGACAACACTAACTCGGACAGGAAGTTCAGGAAAAGCAATGAAAGATTTTGTATTTATTTGAATTTGAAGGATCACGGTTTTGTTTACCGAGATGCATTCAAAGTTGCAATCCTTAACCTTTAACATGTTCATATATGTTCATAAACATCTATTCTGCTGTGCCTTAACACCACGACAGTTTTACATTTGGACCGTTTTAGAATGTATTTGAAAAAAAAGACAATCGAATTTCCGACATAAACGGACAAAGTGAAATTTGGGCACAGATCCCTACTTATAGACATTTTGCATCTAGCTGTTATTTTGCGGCAATTGCTCTGGTATGTAGTGGTGCAGTATATATGTCTAGGGCTTTTATTTTGAAAGTAAAATCCAACCCAACGACTAAATAGCATTGTGAAGTGGGGTTTATCAATCTAAATCTCAATGTTGTCATTATTTTACAGACATTAAATACCATCAACATACATTTTAAAATAGTAGGTTAAAGCAAAAGGTTATGTACAGTATTGCCATTCTAAGTGAATAAATGCATTTTAAGTATATTGATAGCAGAATTTATTTATTTCTTTAAATGTTGCGGTTTAGAACTTTTTTTTACTTTTTGCATTTCCCCACCTACTGTACACAACTGTTGAATGAAG
Source organism: Notothenia coriiceps (assembly GCF_000735185.1). Classification (NCBI taxonomy): domain Eukaryota; kingdom Metazoa; phylum Chordata; class Actinopteri; order Perciformes; family Nototheniidae; genus Notothenia; species Notothenia coriiceps. Next base: position 163,116 of record NW_011365510.1, on the reverse strand, counting down.
CTATACACATGCTGAATGTCCGCTCAGGTGAAGAGGTTGCCCCTTTGCAACGGGTCCCCTAACCAATATACTCCCAGCAAAACCGGCCTCTGCATTGCTTTTTTAAAAGGCTCTTAAAGGGGACCACCTCAAGACCTGAACTGGTTAAGGAATTATTAAAACATGTAATGGAAAAGTATATCAACATGTTTACCTAAACAAGTGTAAACTACTGGAACATTAATGAATCCTGCGTTGAATGTATTTAGATGAAGAGGTCTGTCACCATCTCCTATATGTAATGTATTTTAAAGATTGATCACTGCCAAAGCAGTAGTGGGGCCTGTGCTCCTGCACTTAAAACTAGTAACTTCAAGTCATTATATTGGAATTGTAGAGCTATTTCTATAGGGTGCTGCAGCATTACATTTTTTGAAAAGAAGCCACAGTATTTTGCAAGTGTAGAAAGCTAGTTGATTAGGACGGAAGCATTTTTCTAAATGCTGGATAAGACAAGACAGAGATAGACGCTCAACCCCAAGCGAGCACCACCAATCACCACCTCGCAGCTCCTCTCACGAAGAATTTGGGTAAAAATGGATGTGGTACCACCCAGTACCACTATTTATTCCAATTACACTTCAGACTGGAAAGGAACAGCACGCACCATAAATCAGGCTGTCAGAGAGACAATCAGAAGTACACATTCCTATTGGACACTGAACTATGCTGCCTGAATCAATCTCTCCTGGAAAACATCAGGAGAAGGTAGAGGGGTGGTGCCTTATTTCTACAGATGCTACTCAGTGGAAACATCAAAAGGAATCTTGAAATGAATGCAGACGGAGAAGATTGTGTAACTGCCGGGGGGGATGGCTGGCACGCTTGTCTCCAAGGCTTGTCAAATCTGTTAACAACATGTTTCATCAGTTAAAGGAATCCCCCTTACGTCATGTTTTGATCAAATACAGAGTACTCAGATTTGTATCAATCATGTTATTATTCACCTTCTTTTTAATAATTCTTTTTAGGGTTCCATGATGGATAGAATGACACACATTTTAAAAGAAAAAATAAGTTTTGGACTTAATCGAAAAATAATAATGACAAAAGCATTATGAATACTAATAATGTAATCAAATGCACGCTAAAGGGTCTTTGAGCATGTTTTCTCACAGTGATTGTGCTGTTAAATGTTTGTTGTTTGTTTTTCATGTATTGTGTCTTGATATTTGTCTATGTTGATGTTACACATGGAGCTGCTGTGATGCAAGTCACATTTCAGACTTGATCTGACCATAAAAGTATTATCGTATTGTATTATGGTATCGTGTCGTAATGACAGTTAAAGCATTGGAAAGCTTGCAGTCAAGCACTTATTCTTGCCATAATTTGAATTGTGTTCAGGATGCGAGTTGGGGCAGTTCCGCTGTGGCACAGGACGGTGTATACCCGGTGACTGGCACTGTGACGGCACATCCGACTGTGTGGACGACTCTGACGAACACGGCTGCCGTGAGTTGCTCATTATATCACACTGTAGGCTAACATGGCACTTGAGAGGGTAGGGATGTTTAGTCAAAACCCATTCCAACCTGAATCAGAAATACGAAAATCCTTGATTTAAAAACCAGAAGGATTCAGTAAAGGATAATCTACTCTCACTCACTTTACAAAGTGAATCCACCATATAACATTTTATTTGTGTGAATTCTTAAACCAAAAGGTAACTAGCTTTAGCGCTGTAAAGAATAATCCTATACCTGCATAAATTCAGTGAAGCTGAATTATAAATATAAAATGAAAACAAAGTACAAATTAAAAAAAATGGTCCTAGAGTACAGTACATGAGCAAAGGCACGTAGTAACTTTCCCCTTTGCTGGATTACAGTCGAGTTTTGTAAATGTGAAATGCTCTGTGTGTATTCCCACAGCTCAGGTAACATGTGATTCGAGTCATTTCGAGTGTTTGAGTGACGGCGAGTGTATCCCTGATGTGTGGGTGTGTGATGATGAGGAGGACTGTGAGGACGGCTCAGATGAGAGGCACAACTGCCGTAAGTACATGTTGCATTATTAGCAATTCTTTGGAGGACCTTTTTCAAAGTTCTGTGTACATTTTGTAAATGGACTGTACTTATATAGCACTTTATCCAGTCTTTAAGACCCCTCAAAGCGCTTTACATACTACATGTCATTCACCCATATTNAGGTATTTCCTCTCATCCTCCAACTCTTTGGTTTCACAGCTGTGGTCTTCAAGTCACGATGATGATCGAAGTGAAGGAGATGGAGGACAACCTGGCCAATGAAGACCACAGCTGTGAAACCAAAGAGTTGGAGGATGAGAGGAAATACCTGGAAGAGTTCCCCTACTTACCGACGACCGGAGCAAGACAGGTCGTGCTGCAGGACCAGGAGAGCAGACGGGAGGATAAACTTAGCTTGGCAGCAGCGGTGGGGACAGGAGTAAAAGAGAGGAAATATGAAATAAAGAAACAGGAGGAGTCCACAAAGGACCTAGTTAGGAAACCAAATAGCTGGGAGATGAAAGTCACACCGATGGAGATGAAAGTAAAAGAGGTGGGGGACAACCTTTCCAATAAAGACCAGAGCTCCGAAAGCAAAGTGAAGAAGGGGGAGGATGAGGAGAAGGAACAGGAGGAGTTACCCCACTTGAAGAAGACCCAGGCAGGAGAGGCAAGACTGCAGAAAAAGATAAGCAGAAAGGAGAAGAAACAAGAGAGGAAAAGAGACAAGGAGAATACAGGCCGCTGCTAGTTGTTCACGACAACAGTAGCTCCCTTTTATCCCCCCTCTTCACCTCTCTTCCCCTCCCTCATCTTCCTCACCCCACCTCCATCTACCTCATGCCCATCTTTTATCTGCCCTTCTTCCTTACCCTCTCTATAGTATTTTTGCATTGGGTTTTCTCCTGGAACGAAGGTTTTCCCACTTCACATCCAGAGAGGCATTTCTTATGCCCTCTGGATATCAAAAAAAAAACAGTTAAAGAAATACCTCCATCCACCTCAACTCCCTCCCTCTGTCCACCCGTCTCCCTCACCCACTGCCCACATTTTACAATAAGTGCAAAAACCATAGAGATTCAAACTCCGAACAACAGAAAGTGCAGATATATTCACTTCAAGCAAGTCATTCTGACCTGAAGTGAATATATCTGCACTTAGTGTTGGTGCTGGTGAATTAGATAAAAGTCCTAAATTAGCTTTTTTAATTAACTTTTTAATTTTTTTTTTAATTGTATTGCCAAGGTACAAAAAGCCAGGCATTAAAGTCAGATATATGCATTTTCATTTAATACAAATAAACTAAATCATTTCATTAAAACTTAAAAAGTCTATGTTCAATGTCTCCACCTCACTTAAACATAAAGAATATACATACATTGTTATATGATATTGTGTTGACTAGCAAGTGAAAGTACTGCCAAATGTGAATAATACACTGTGTCGTTTAAAGCCTTGCATTCTCTGATCAGAATGATTGTCTCAGATTAAGCAGCCAGTAAAACACCAAACTGCTTTACGACCTGCATGTTTAACTCCTTCAGCAGCTACCTAGGAGGCAAAGCTTTTTTCCTGCTCAGTTTACTAATGATAAAATTGCCCACAATCTGCTCAAAGGGAGCCTTTGTTACAAGGCAGTGATCCCAGAGGTGTCAGCATCATCTATAGCAAGGAGGTAAGGGCAAGTGTTGCGTACAGTTTGAAAACTGCAAAGAGATGCGCTCTATTTAACAAAAAAAAATAGTTCCTATAACAATGACAGATGGATTCGAAACTAAAAAAGGGCGAAAAAACCAAAATACAATCGTGTCATTAAACGGAACATTGATGTAACAAAAAATGGTATTGGAAAAAATTGCTCATCAAATGGATGAAACACAAGGAAAGTAAAAGATCAAGATGTTTAGTGGCCATACATTTAGGCCAAGCTGGATAACCTTAAAGCACGTATGCCAAGGAGAAACCAATCTGCTGGAGGCTTTCACATGCAGCCAGTGTTTCCCGACAGTATTACTTCTGGGAAAGGTGACAGATACACTGAAGCTGAACCTTTCAACAGCACTATCTTATGCAAGGGCTCTTCTTACATACTGTAAAGAACGTCTTTGTAACTTTTCCTTAATCCTCAAATGTCTTCATCCTGACAACTCACAATTTTGCAAGTCAATTAATATTAACGAAGGTAAGAGCCAAGGTGAACTGTGCAAAACTATTCTTAATAGTTTTTAGCCTGAGTCAGATTACCGTATGAGCTTTTTTGGGGTGTTTTGTGTAATTGAATGTTTTCCTTTTCCTTCTTTTTAGCCTTGTCTTTCCTAATTAGCAACTTAAACCCACAGCAGGAGAGAGCACCCCACTAACCATGCAGGAAGACAAGGAAGCCTTACTATTGCCCAACAAAGAAGAGTAGTAGAGGAATTTTCATTAGAATGAAGCCCCCCATACGCCTTAAACCCCACTGTGAAATTACAATGACACAAAAGAGGTGCCAGCAGGGATGCAAACTCATAACTGGAAGTGTCACCCTAAAAAAGTACTCAACAGTGGTGCCTACTTCCTGCGATAAGGTGAAACAAAAGTTGAACATAAGCTCCCTTGTCATGGCCACCCATTAAGAAAACACCTGTCCACACTACCATGTCTTTCTTGTGATGTGGGGCGCCTGAAGGATGTTTCAAAGCTTTAATCAATACCGCCTTGTGTTGGTGCAGGCCCCTGCACTCACTGAATGCGTGTGGAGAAAAGGGGCTGCTGGCAGCATGAAACGCTGGACCCATCCATGCTGTCAGAGCGGAGTGCTGCTGCCTATTTCATATGGAAATCAATGCAGCAGAATGCAGTCAATTGCCAAACAAGTGACTTTGGCTCTCACTGCTACACACAAAACATTGAAAAACCGAGGGGCTTTGGCAGTGGCATGGGAGCAAGGGGGAGGAATAAATAGAGTGTGGACTAAAGGCTTGGTGTGGTTGAAATTGAGGAAAACCCAACATGGTTTTTGGTACGTGCCCTAACAAAAGCATGAGTGAAAAGAATCATAAATGAAGCTGTCACAATTTGATGAGACAGCCACAGGACAACTTATTTCTCCTGTACAGTGAGTCACCGCTCACCGTTTATCCTCAGCGTTTGTAACCTAGACTGAGGGGGCTGCTGGAAAGGAAAGGATTTGCTCTCGATTTGTGCCAACTGTGTCCCCGTTTCTAATGCAGTGTAACTGTTGCACAAGGATTTAGGCTCCTATACCGGATAGAAGCCGGCATGCGTGAGGTTTAACATGCACGTGCAGGCAACGTTTTTGAGTCTTTAAAAATGTTATCACAAGAGAATACTTTTTTACAGTCAATACAGACCGAACAGAAGGATAGGCATGGTCGAATCAAGGCACATTAACCCCGGTGACATCTGACCAGAATAATAGCTGACGATTGCATTAACAATCTGTTATTCTGTTTCACATTCCTCTTATGAAGTAAACAAAACGTAATAACTAACACCATTAAAGGTCTTACTTTGCACTTACTATGTTATTCGGAGCTCAGTGGCAAATTATTTACAGAGAAAAACAACTTAATGTAGTGTCAAAATATGTCTGAAACAGCAAAAATGGCAAAAGATGGTTAACAAAGCAGCACCGTGAAATGCCCTGAAAATGTCACATTAGCTATTCATGTCGGTGTAAGCATTCTGCAGCAGTATCAAGGCCAAAGACTGGATAGTGTGTTACAAAAGGTCATGGAATAACAAGTGTCAAACTAAAAAAATGGAGGATCAAACAGGGTTTAGAGAATGTATCCAGAAGTGACCATTCATTCAGTCCCACACCACCAGGAGGATCTTGATAACATGGAATGGTTATGAAACTAGGTCAAAAATAAATCCCTGAGAATTTTATAAAAAACTGTCTACATCACTATTTGCTAATCACAAAAATCCAAGCTAATGATCACTGTGAACATGCTGACAACGTTTACTTAGAGTCTGTGGTTTTAGTCAAGTGGTCCTTTTGTACACCTCAGTAGTCATCTGCAAATGTCAGCTACAAGTACTGTGACTGCTGTAATTCAAAGGAAATGCCAGCTGAATTTTCTAAATGCTACAGTCTCCATGTCAACACTGTTATATTGTCTTTTTGGCATAGACAGTCTAGCTTTTCTTTCATGTTTGTGTGTCTGTTAGACAGTGAGGAATTTGGTCCAGGATATTTTATACAAATATATATAAGAAAGCTGTAGCCATGACCTTTCTCTTGGTACAGTTTTTACTCAACTCCACACTTCTCCTTAGTTAGAAATGGCTTCATTCTGCAGCAGCTGCAGTGTAATTAGTTGCTTGATTCACACTAAGGAGCTTACATAGTAAGGGTTGAGCAAAAAGAAAGCAGATTACAATTTGAGAAGTAGGCTCTCGCTGTGCTACAAACGCAGGAGACAAACACAAGACTGTCATGTATAAAGAGCAGTATCTGAGTGTTTTTTTTCCTGTCTGCTGTCTTACATTAGGAAATAAAGTTCCTCCTGAAGCTAGAATCAAGTTTTGAATTAGTGGTTAGCAGCGTCAAATCTGCTCCACTGAATGAGATTTGTACCAGTAGCTCTCAGTCCTCACAGATTGTCTGTAAGTCACATGCTCTTTTCTGTTACCTAGCAACAGTAAAGCTCAGGCAAAAGTTCCTCAAGAGAACTTCCAATCTGTCTGAGGAAGGCTTTGTGCTCAACCTTTAAAGTAATACTATGTGCTACAACGTTTAGCTCCAGAGCCAGAAAAACATTACTTAGTGGCCACGACACAATTACTGGAGGAGAACACTGTTTTGTTTTGATGTGCAACAAGTGCACAAGTGAATAGCACAACAACTCAGCAGGTCCCCAATGAATCATTCAGCTGACAGCCTGTGTGAACCAAAGAAACGTGGAAGCAAAATCCCACTACTCACCTTCAGAGTGGCACCATCTCACAGAGCATATGAAGACGAGGAAGAGTTGTAGCAGCAGTGCTCTCCACATTCTGGCTGGTCCGTCCAGCTCCACTCTGCAGATGGAGGAGCTGCAGGGACTGGGGCTGGGATGCTGGTGCTTTCTTCTGTCTGCCTTTCTTGGCCCGCTAGTTGATGAAAAGGGGCGTGCACAAAAGCCCGGGACAGCCCAGCCGCTCCCCCCAAGCCTGCCTCGGCCCTCCGGATAAATCCCTCTGGCCCTGGAATCTGCATAATACCATGCAGCCAGGTCCGACTTGTCTCGAGCATAGTGCCAGTGATTTTCACTCACACGGGGCCATATCCACGCTGTTTACTTGCCCCGCACTTGGGAGGTTGCACACGGTCACTTGTAAAGAAAAATAGTGATGGGAGTTAAACAAATACAAACTAACGAATGAAAAGAGTTAAATTAGGTTGCACTGAATCCTAAAAGGCCAAGACGAGTCACGTAATCCTAAAATGTCTGGTTCGGGTCCAACCAAGGAACCGTGTTGCATTCTGACAGTCACACACATAAAGATTGATAGGCCTACAAGTAGATTGCAAGTGATTGTAAGAGTGTAACTTATATTACAAAAATGCCTCAATTTGACATACATTCATTTTCGAGTACAACCGGCAAACCTCAGGCCCCGTAGGAAAAGAAATGCTTTCCCAAGTGACAAAAATAAACAATTAGCATAAGAAGTTAAATCAACAGAAGGCGGCGACATATCTGAGAATGAGAAGTGACTCGCAAATACGGTAGCTTGGCAAACAAAAAACGTAACAAGGTGAAATTGAGTTGAACAGTTTTATAGCATAATAAAATACTCGTTATTTTACAGTGTTTGGTTCTTCCACAATAACACTTAGAGCCATACCTTCAGCGGCTAATCAAAGGCCCAACAGCTCTACCTTGCGGCCGGGCAGCGGAACAGCAGTGCTTCATCTGTTGCTACTGTAAATAACAGGCAGCTCGGCTAAAATTAGTGTTGCCATTAGCGACCGAGCAACTGAAAGTTGGAGAAACTTGAAGCAAAATTAAAACTAAGTTGTTGTCAATGTAAAACCGGGATTTGCTTAACATGACAACTCCACCAAGAAATGCAGACAACTTCATGAAGTTGGAGGGCAACACGACGGAGGTATGACAAGGTTTTTGACGGCAGCGACAAATCTGCGGATTCCTCCGTTGGTGTCTCTAGAACTAGCTTAACTGTTACTAGCTAATTTAGCTAGCTAACTCTCTAGTTAGCCGTCTCCTGATTACACTTTGTTTTCGCAACATTGCAGGAAAAACTTTGTACTCCACTTGCATGACATTTAATTGACAAAAACACCTACCCAAACTAAAACAGTAAAGAAACGTTTTCAAATCAAATTCGACCACTTACGTGTAAAGGCAATTATAACGTTATAACAATCCAGTGAGCTTTAAACAGGTGGAAGCAGTACTGCAATGAATCACTTAACTAAAAGTAGCAATACTACAGATTAAAAATACAATTACAAGTAGCCTACTGCATTCAAAAATAGTTCTCAAGTAGAAGTAAACATTTATTAGCATCAACATATATTTAAAGTAAGCCTACCAAAAATAATCATTATGCAGAATGGCACATTTAAGCACACTATATATTTTAAGTAAATGTAAAGTTACATTCCACCACTGGGTATACAACTATGATCATTGACATGAACTTTTCTTCCTGGTTGCATTTAACTGATGTTATTTACTTGAATTATTATATGATATGCATATGTCCAATTTTTATTTTTATTCATTCATTGTATTCCTTCCAATAAAAGTGATGACTATTTGACCTATCAAATATACTAGCTTATTGTTGTTATTGTTTACTGAGAAGATGCCATAAGCACCTGCGTAACATGTTATAACACAGGGCTTTTCCCTTATTCCAGCAAATGGACAGTATTCAGAAGTCACTGGAGAGACTTCGAAGCTTTTCTGTGGAGGATGCCACAGAGACAGGGCTGCTGCGGTCCCGGATAGACGAACAGTCAGGTCTGATCTGCATGCTGAAACAGAGAGCAGATGAAGTGCTTCTTCGATGTCTAGCCCTGCAAAAAATCAATACGGAGTCAGAGGAACAAGTAGCACAATACCAGAAAGAACTTGACAGTGAAAGAAAGAAAGCTGAGCTCATAGAGAAAAGATTTATGGATTTAGCCTCAAACAATCAAGCAATAATTGCTTTCATGGACGAGCACAAACATCAAAATGTTCAGTTAAAGCTGGTAAACCAACAACTGCAGTCGGAAAACAAAACACTTTTCTCCCAAAAACTACAAGATAAAGAAGTGTGTGTTCAAAAACTGATGCAAGAAATCAAACAGCTGACAGAAAAATATGAAAAAAGGGAAAATGAATATAGGTAAGAACTATTATCCGTTAATTATTAATATTGCTAAAAGGTTGATCAACAGAAAATGAATAAACAGCCATTTTGATCATCTGAGTGATTAATCTGTCCAATCTGCCAAACATTTCTTGTTTGAAGCTTTTAAAATGTGCGTTTTGCCCCATTTTTTATTCTAAATTACATTTTCTCCAATATCAATCTTTCAGTGTGGAATTAGCTGGATGCAAGTCTAAGATCCTGGAGCAAACAACGCAGCATGAAAACAAGGAGGCATCCCTACTTAATCAATTGCATGATTCTCAGCAACAACAAAGAGATGCTTTAGAAATGTGCAACGGTGGGTAGAAATTGTGTATCACTCTCTGAAGTGCTTCAAAGCACAAGCACTTGTAAACGCGTGACCTTCTCTCCTCAACCAGACCTTCAGCAGAAGCTACAAAAAGCAGAAGAAGAGCATGCTTTGAAGGAAAGCAACATGAGAGAAAGTATAACAAGCCTCACCAAAGAGAAAGACAAACTACTCTACTTGTCTATGGAAAGGGGGAAAATAATTCAGGTGATTAAAAATAGTATTTGTTCTCATTAATCAAAGCTCTGCACAGACCAACCAATAACTTTGCTCTTGAACCCAGGAGAAACAAGAGGAAATCAAGCAGCTGGAGACTAAATGGAAAGAGGAGAAAAAAGCCTGGGCCAGAGCAGAGCACAGGTAAATACATGGTGTGTCAAAAGTACACAACTGCTTGAAGAACCTGAATGTTAACAATTATTGTCCCCGCCTACATTTGTCCCTGCCAGATTTGAAAAGGAAGCCGAAGCTGTTAATGCAGATGTTAAAGTGAAGTCTCTCCAGTGTGCACTTGAAGAATCCATAAAATCAAATTGGAAGCAGAGAAAGGTTTGTTTGAATCTGCAATATTGAAAAGCGATTCAAAGTCAGGTGCTTGTATATCGCTGAAAAATACTAAACACCATTTCCATTACTTTACAGGATTTTGAAGCCTTCAAAGAACACAGCACCAACCTCCTTATGCAAGAAAGGGAGTTAAATAAGAAGCTCCGCCACATGATGGGATAACATTTAGCCTTACACAAGTGTTCTTACCAATGTTTGCATTCAAACAAATAATTTAACAAAAATAGTTTGCTGCTTCACAGTTCCAACAACAAAAAAGGACAAAATGTTGAATCAGTTCTTAACATGAGAATACTCCTCTGCCAGTTTTTAAGCCTTTTCAATAAATTTTCCAAAACAATTAACAATTCACAATTAACATTAAATGAATTTGAAATCTCTAAATCTTGGTACAGCATTGTACCTACTTGGATGCTCTGGAAGCCTTTGGTTGTATTATGGAGAGGCACCGGGTTCGCTATTTGGCCTTCTGCTACCCAGTGGGGCTGCAACAAAAAAAAGCTAGATCTTACGAACGTGAACTACTGTACGGTCAGCTTATCTTCCTCTGATAATTCATCCACACCAAGAAAAACACTAATGTCCTGCATGACTTGTAATACTAAAAAAAAGAACAATTCAGTAAGATAATGCTTTAGTTAGGTTCTAGCATTGCAGTTATTGTTGACATCCATTCAACATGTCTTAGCATCCACGTCAAGGCTTGCCTGAAGAATCTTCTGCAAGCCACGGGCAGCATTGTAGTGTTCATCCAAAACAATATTGGGGTCCATGATTAGGGAGGTGGAATCCAAAGGGTCGACAGCAGTTGTTGGCGTTTGGGGGCCCATAGGGGTCCTGAAGGCGGAGGTCCAGAAACTTATGAACGCAAATCAGACCATCCGTTCCATCTATGGCGGTCATTCTGAATGTGTTTTCACCTTGAACGAAAACATGATGAGAAGCAGTAAAGACTCTGTAGACATTTAAGCCCTACTGTAAGTGACAAGTGAGAAGAAAAAAACAGTGACCCATTCATTATATGTCTGATTTGAACCTCTCTTATTTGTTAATTACTAAATAAGGGAAAACATTTCAACACTTTCAAAATAATATTTCAAATTGACATTGTATTGTATTAAAAGGTAGGTTTAAAAAAAAGAAGAAGTTTTGTTGGTATTATTTTCATTTTTTCCCTAACAGCAGTTCATCACTTATTAAAATATACATCTGATTAATAAAAGAAGATATTGTGACAATAACATTACATAACTTGCAAACAGCCTACCTTGAGTTTAGGGTTCATGGAGAAATTAAAACTCAACACGAAGAAAACATGAACGCTTAAGTCAGATTTGTAACATGGGTTAATGGTGCAATTCAGTCCTCTTGTGGTCGAAAAGAGTATGGATCACCACTTTATTTTCTTCTTGCCTTTCAGAAATATGACCAAATAGCTCCTGAAATTAAATATACATTTGTAGTGATCTCGGTGACTGGAGACTCTATAGTAATTTCGACTGAGTCAATGAACAACCACTTAATCGCGTTTAAAGAAAAGCCAAAGTGTTGATGGTGACAGTAGGTCCATGTGAAGTGTTTTCGAGCACTCGAAGAAACAGCCGTATGTAATGTATTCTTCTGATTGTCTATTTAAAGTTTATCCCAAGCTTAAGAGTATGCAGAGTCCCGTGGCAGTACCGTCCCACAGCACCCAATTTAGTTAAGGTGGCTAAAGGTAAATATATACATAGCTATCAGCGTGATCGATGCTAAAAGGCTCAATTTAAAGGACTCTGAGCATGCGCAGTCCATCTTGCTCTTGCTATCCCCTCAATTACCGGAATAGGACGGCACGACAACCCCGTCTGCAGCATGGATGTATAATAAGAACTGCAGTTGTGTTTATCTGTGTGATAAATAGTGTACCCTTGCAGTCTATGGTAAGTATTTAAGTGCCAAGTGCCCATGCCAGTGTCTTAAGATCCGTGGTGGATACGTTTTCAGATGTTGTACTTAAGTAAATACATATTCACACTCTGAAATCACTCCACTTCACATAAACGCCCTCCATTTGAATCATTACTCAAGTAAAAGTAGTCCTATGTAGCCTATTAGCATAAAGTATTAGCAGAGTTTAAGTAGGGGAGAGCAGGGTATTGTGAGACATCGGGTAATGTGAGACACCCCCTGTATCTAGGCAACGGAACACAATTGTGGTCATGTGACCATTATGTTTTCAAGCTCCTCCCATTCCCCCCTTGCCAGGAAGGTGAAGTTGGTGCTGGTGTTGTGGTAAGTATGTTTTTTTCACAAAAATGTGTTTTTTGCATGTAAAAGTAAATGTTCTTGCTATGAACTTAATCAACTATTGTGTCAAAGCAAATAGATTCAGGTAGAAAAACTTATATCATACATGTTGATGAACTTTCAACATATAAAACCATGTGATTGATGCTAGTTGAAGATTAGCCTGAATTGCTAGAGATGTTGTTTTATCTAAAATGGTGGCTGTGGGGTTTAAGAGACGAAAATTGCTTGTGCTTGTGCACCATGAAGCACAAGTTTAAGTTTTAGTCTGAAACTATTTAGTGGGTTAATATTACATTTAACATTATGTTTTTATTTTGTAATGTCCAGTCAAACAATTGTAAGAAACGCATCATTGCAGAATTTCAAACAAGAAAGACAGACCTGGGGCCGAAACACCCCTCGCAGAGATGGAGAGTGCACGCGCTGAGGTCATGCAAGTGCGAAAATGAAGTCCTAAGAAAAGCATGGAGGGATTAGAAATGCATATGACAAGAATACCCTACAAAGATTCATTAAAGAAAAAAGAGAAAAGGGGAGTAAAATCAGTACTCGGGGATGGTAGGTTTGAGGCAAAGAGATATTCACAGATGAGATGGAAGGCGAGGCTTTTTGCAAACACTTTGAAACACTAGCTGACCCAGTTCCATGGCCTTGCTCCAGTTAGGGTCGTGAACTGGCATTGAATACGCAGAGGAAACAATATCCCTGTACCGCAATTGGACACGGAAACAATGTGCAGGTAGGCTAGGGTGTGCAAGAGATCAATGATTATGTAGGTTAACTTAGAACAAATGATCTTGCCACAAAGCTAAATCTTATAATAATGAGTTCTTACCTCTTTAGGAATAGAGTGGGTTTGGCAGGTCCGTAGCACGTCGCCATCTCTCTGTCCAACTCCGGAGGAACATCCCTGGGAAGGTCTACAGCCTCATAAAAACTACAGTGGGGGAGTTCCTTCGAAAATCTGCTGTAGTGATGGGACAGGTGCAGAATTAATTCTTTTTTGCAAATGTTTTATGGAGGCTTTACCTGTAAGATTTGGTTTTGTTCCGATAAGGTTCTTCCCTTGCCTCTCTTCTTAAACAGGACACACATTCCCTCCACACCTGATTTTCAATGTGGATTGAACAACAGGCGTCTTTTACCAGTTCAAAAGCCACGGCAGGTAACGCAAAACATTTATACACTAGAGAGCACCAGCTGATAGCTGAGTGGGCTTGTGATAATGACCAGTGAACTGTGAACTGGAAAAAATTGAATGACTGAAATGAAATGCAATGTACCTTTCTAGACAAATAGTAGCCTTACTGATTGCACATGCTCTAAACGTTATCTATTTGATTCATGTTGTGACGAGAAGGAAAAAAACAAGTTGGTTCTATCACATCAGCATGAGGAGAGAGACTGGTGAACTGTGGTGTGTGCAGTGAATGCTGCTGGGAATGCCCTACTCCATGTTTGTCTTCCCCAGAGTTAGTTAAGGATGACTTCATGATTAGGGGCACCTCCGGAGCCAAAGGTGCCTCCTACCAGAACAGGGATGGATGAATGAATACACCTGGCCTGAGTTCCTTGATCACCTGACACAGCACACTCAGTGCAATCCTGACCGTCCCACGCTGCTTAATCCTTGATAATCTTTAAAAGCTCACAATCTCACTCAAGGCAGAAGACAAAGCAAAAGGAGCAACAGTATGGTTATGCTCACCTTCCACCCCACACATCCCACCGCATGCAGCCTCTCGACGTGGGACCGTGTATGGCCGTTCAAGACCCTATGCAACCGAGCTCTTGATGGTGGATGAGATCTAACCTGGCAAAAGATCTCACATCTACCAGATTGCAGGACTGGGAATGAGGCCTTCTTGCAGCAGTGACACCACGGAATATTCACTTCTGGATTCAGTCCAACTGGGATTTTCCAATATTAACAGAGATATTTCCTGAGGAAGCGTTTGCACCATCCATTGGTGTCAGGACCGGCAAAACCTGAGCTGCAGCCTGCATCCACTGGTCCATCCCTCAGATGATCCAGATGGTACACTTTCCCTGCAGATGAACCACCTGCTAGCAGATGCTAATCCATCCACTCCGCTTTGGTCTCTGTGGTGCCTGTGACTCAGATGCCTACCGATGGTATGTGTCTTGTGAAATCCTCCCTTCCCAAATGTCCTCCCCCAGAGCACAAACGAAGAAAGCGTTGATAAGACAGCTATCCTAACAATACTCCTGATTGTCTGGCATAGTATTGTTGAAGAGAGACATTATTTGTTGTAGGGAAAAAACAAAATAGCAAAGGAAAAGGGAAAACTGAATATGTGTGTCCAAGGAAAATCATAGATAGCAGCTCTGTGTTGTTTGTGTTGTCCTGTCGCCATGATGATGAGAGCTCTGTGTTGTTATGTCGAGAGAAGTGATCCTGGGAAGCGATAGATCTGAAAGCTGGGTGCTTTTTGTGTAATCTTTTGTCAGCCAAACACAGAGAGTCTGCCGTGTACGGTTGGCACTGGGTGTGAAGAAAGTTGGAAGTTCAGATGACGAACATACTTACACAGATTGCCATCAGTAGAATACCAGGAAACAAGAAACAGTGGGAGGAGGACCCACGTGGTTGACTATAAATTACAGAATGTGTGAGATGGCATGGATTCCTAAAGGTGATGGTGGTGAAGCAAGACTGGCCATCAACCTAATAGGACACTGGAGGAACCACACGGAGAGGGCAACTCTTCACCCGTCAAATTTCGCCTGGAAATTCGTTCTGAACGCGGAAATAGGGGTGTTACATATGTCGTCGTGAGTCCTCATCTTATAGCTCAACCATGCCAAACGTATACTCGGGCGACTACAACTAGTATAGTTTGTGCGGTTGCAAGTTATACTGAGGAACCATAAAAAGATTCACGCCACTTTCAGATACGCTATGTTTCCAGGGATCGTTGTCGTCTGCGATCCGTCCAGGGCTCTCATCATCACAGCTCGACAGGGCATCATCATCTACTCAGAAGCATCCCCTATCTATGATTTTCCTTTTGGCGTGCTTTCTTTTTTCAGTTTTCCCTTTCTATTTGCTATATATTGTTTTTTTCCCTGCCATATTCTCTTAATGTCTCTTCATTTGATAGCGCTTATACTATTGCTAATCCCCTGGCTTCTCAGGAGATCGTGTGTAGGATGAGCCAAGCCTTTCTTCACACCGCTTTCTTTCCTGCGTTTTGCTCTGGAGGGACATTTGGAGAAGTGGGAAGGTATTGCACGGGGGAGAGCAGGAGTGGAGTGTCGATGTGATAGCGCCTCACTGAGATACTAGCTGGCTGAGGCAATCCATGTGGGACCACGCTGGGAGTGGTTATGGATTAGCATATGCAGCAGGTAAGTGTTTGTCGATTGTCCGGCGCCAAGGTGGGGGAGTGACCATCTGGCTCATATGAAGTGGCTCGGCCAGCGCTTGTGGTGCAGGACTGCAGCGTCAGGGTTTTGCCCCCTCTTGGTTCTGATACCAATGGATGGTGCAAACGCTTCCTCAGGAAATATCTTCTGTTATATTGGAAATCCAGTGGGACTTGATCAGAAATGATATTCCTTGGTGTCACTGCTGACAAGAAGGCCTCATTCACAAGGTCCTGCAAATCCTGGTAGATGGAGACTGCTCTTTTGCGCAGAGTTGTAGATCTCATTCCACCCATCACAGCTCGTGTATACGAGTAGGGTCATTGGACACGGGCCATTACAACGTGGTCCACGATCGACTGAATGTCTGCATGCCTGGTAGGGATGTGTGTGGTGGCACAGAGGTGAGCATAACCATACTGTTGCTCTTTGCTTTTTCTTAGTCTGCCCTTGAGTCGAGATGTGAGCTTCTAAGATTATCTTAAGGTATATAAGCAGCGTGGGACGGTAGGATTGTCACCCTGAGTGTGCTGCTGTGCAGAGTGAGCCATGGACTCAGGCCAGGTGTACTTCATTCATCCAGTCCGTTGTCTTGGTTGGATCGGCACTTTGGCCCTCCTGAAGTTCGCTTAGTGACTCTCGCTAGTCATGCAAGTCATCCTCTAACCCCATAAGACTCTGGGGAACCAAACCATGGACAAGGTCTACGGGCACATTACCCGCGCAGCATTCACTGGCACACACCACCAGTTGTTCTGTCGCCTCTCATCAGGCTGAATTGGTGGTAGATAGAATACCCTGCTGTTTTTTTCTTATCTTGTTCACGACATGAGTGCAAAAATAGAAGGGTTGCGCGGCGATGGTCTGGCAGTCAGAGGCTACTAGTTTCGAGTAGAAAGGACATGCATTTCATTTCTAGTCCATTTCATTTTTCCATCAGGATGCTATCACAAGCCACTTCGCAGTCATCTGGTGCTGCTCTAGTGTAGTCATGTTTTGCTTACTGCGTGGCTTTTGAACTGTAAAGACGCCCTGTTTCATCCACATTGAAAATCCTGTGCTGGAGAATGTCGTGCCTGTTAAAGCAAGAGAGGCAAGTGGCAGAACCTTCGGTCAAAAAGCCAAATCTTACGAGGGTAAAGCCTGCCAGTAAAGAACATTTGGGCACTCAACAGTTGGTAGATGTCGTGTCACCCTCTCATCAGTACTACAGGGCAGATTTTCCGTACAAGAACTCCCCCACTGTAGTTATATATTGCAAGCGCTGAGCCTCCCTGATGTGTGATGTTGCCTCCGGGAGTTTGGGCAGGAGAGAGGGCGATCAGTTGCTAGGGAACCTGCCAACCACTCGTATTCCTTACAAGAGTAGAGAATTCATCTTTAACAGGCTTCATAAGAATGTTTGCTTTGTGCAAGGGTGCAGAGTCTCTGTCTCCTAAATGCTTAAGCCGTAGCATAATAATCATAGTCGCCTCTCCTCCTGCACACTAGCCCTACCACATTGTTTCTGTGATCGCAAGACATGTACAGGGATATTGTTCCCTCCCGTCTATAGTGGCGGTACTCAAATGCTCGAGTTCAGGACGCTCTCTAACCTGCGAAGCAAGGCCAGTGAGGGGACTGACTGGTAGCTAGTGTTTCAGTGTTTGGCAAGCTCCTCCGTCATCTCATCTGTGATATTACTCATTGTGCGCCTCGGCTAGCGCGCCCAGAGCTACTGATTTTACTTCGCCTCATTTCTCATTTAGGTTCTATTAATGAAGTCTTTGGAGTGGGTGTGTCTTGTCAATATTTCACCCTCCAGCTTATTCTTAGGACTCTTTTCCTTCGCCAAAATGATTCAGGCGGGCTGCGCTGCGTCTCCATCATCTGTGCACGGATAGATTGTTTGCCCCAAGGTTAGATTCTTCTTCTTATGTAGTTCTGTGCATGATGGCTTTGTACCTACATGTGTGAGCGATTGCACAAAAAGACATATGTAATGGTGTACAGATTTCACGTTACACTAAATAGTGTTTTAGGACTAAACTTTACTTTGTGCTCATGGCCACACACCATTTTAGAAAAAACAACATCTCTGCAATTCAGGCTAATCTTCAATAGCATCAACTGCACATGGTTGTATATTGTTGGAAGTTCATCAACATGTATGATGATATAGTTTTTTCTACCTGAATCAACTTGTGGCTTTGACACAATAGTTGATTAGGTTCATTGCAAGGAACTTACTTTTACATGCAAAAAACACATTTGTGTGAAAAAACACTACTTACCACAGGCACCAGCACCAACTTCACCTTCCTGGCAAGGGGAATGGGAGGAGCTTGAAAACATAATGGGTCACGATGCCACAATTTGTTTCCGTTGCCTTAGATACGGGGGTGTCTTACATTACCCGGATGGTCTCACAATCCCTGCTCTCCCTACAGCTCTTTCTGGGTGCCATTATTTTGCTCGATAAGGTCCAAAAGAGCAAATTAAATCCTTGTCCTTGTAATATTATGTTCTGTTGCCTGCTTGTTGTCTCTGTGTTCTCTGTTCGCTGTGTTGTCGGTGTTCTTGCTGTTGTGCGGTGGAGGTGGAGGTGCAGCTGTGGTTCCTCATCTGCGCTATGTGCTTAAAGCTGCCGCTGCTGCATTATTTATACTTCCTAGGACTCCTATCTCTGGAATCCCATTGGTCGATTTTGGGGTTGACACCTTTTTGAAACTTAGAGCCGAATAGAATCGAGGGAGGAGTTAGTAAATCCCGCTTTACCCGACTGTAGCCCCGGACTGCAAAAAGTTATGCCTACTCTGCGGCCATGAATGTAAGTGATGGATTACGCTATGTACGTGCGTACATATACTGATATGTGTTGTGCAGAACATATTACATTTTAAATATCGTTTTTGCTAGTTAGCGGACGAGGTAGCATCAGGCCGGTTTTCCATACGGCTAAGTGCGTGTGCTAACGGGCTTTCTTGTGAGAGTTGTGTTTTGTTTTGGTAAAAATGTGGTCATATCGTCAGGCGTCGCCTAGAGCCTC
>NW_011365510.1:136359-144092 GCF_000735185.1 Notothenia coriiceps | reverse complement strand
TGGATGACTTTGTCCTAGTTAACTTTGCAACCAAACACAGGAGTCTCCGTTACGTTGGCATGGTTGAGAAAGTTGAGAGCAACTCTTCACCTTTCCCTGTAACCTTCAGCGCTGGAATGTAGAGTAGGCCTTGTTATAGAGTATGAGGCTGATGTTCTAATCCAGGTGGGTCTAGCCTGTGTCCTGAGTCCCAGGCTGTTCTAGCTGGTTCTGGTGGTCCTATGTTCTGAGCCCCAGACTGTGTACTAGCTGGTTCTGATTATGGGTCCATGTTCTGACCCCAGACTGTGCACTAGCTGGTTCTGATTGTCCTTTGCTCTGACCACCAGACAATAGCTGGCTCTAAAAGTCCTGCGTTCTGACTCCCATACTGTGAATGTTAATTAAAACATTTTGAATTATATGATGTTGTATTTGATTTACTTTGTAGTAGTACTTTGGGTTACTTGCAAGTGTTTAAAAAAATGTGCTTAATTGACCAATCCCCATGATTCTGATACTAGTCCGACATTAGTTTTGGAATGTGTGGTTGTCAATCTAGCTATCAGGTTTCTAATTGTTACAACATGTGTTGTTATGGTAGTTTTAAAGTGGAAAACGTAAGTGGATCAGCTTACCCCCAACTGGTTCACCTTACCCCCTTGATTTCTCTGGTCTGTCTAAGTTTACCCCTGAGCTGGGGAAAAGTGAGACACAAGACCACTTTTTTTTTTAAACAATCTTATTTTCATTGCCCTTTGTCCTGAAGACATTCTGATAATTTTCATAGCTAGGAAACCTCCTGAATTAATAGGAAATGTGTAAATTGTACTGATATATCATTTTAGCTTGGCGAGAGGGGAGCAAATGTAAAAAATGGCTCACATTACCCCGCTCTCCCCTAGTCATTGTCAAATAGTCTCTGTTGGTGTTTTACTATTATATGATATTTTTGGGACAAATATTAAGTAGCCTTATTTAGCAAGGGGTTTTTATTCAGAGATAATTGAAAATACCAACATAAACAGTGATTAAATCACCAAAACAAACAGTGAGCATATGAATCTGAATATCCAATGGTAAATATTCAGTGCAGAATGCTGATACACAGTTTGTGAAGTTAGGATGATATGTACACATCAATGATACAATTCAGCATGGATTTCAATAAAATAAAACCCGTATTTGCAACACTTGTTTGTTCCATTTATATGGCATTCATTGGATAAACAAATATTTTCACTACTTAAATTCAAATTCCAGTTTCTTTAACCTTAACTACTAACCTTGTCTACAATTAACGCACCTTTCTAGCCAAACCAAAGTAATGATTATGCACTTCATGTCCTTTTGTTATTGACATTCAGTTAGTGTAAAAGTATTATTAATGATTTGTCTATCTGCAAGTAATTTTATACGGGGCCCCCTAGGGGACATGGAGAATACAAACAAATGTATTTAAAAAAATAATAATTGTTTACGAGATCTCGCAATGCAGTTTGTAGACGGTCCCTAAGCACTCCTCTCCCTCCTTCAGCTGCAGATTGTGACCAATTCTTGAAATGTAGCTCGGATGGCGTCGCGTATCGAACTGTTCTGATAAAAACGACTCTGTAGCTCGTTGTCTACCTTGCTATGTATGATTGTAAAGTCATGTTGTTTGTATTTTTACAACGTTATGTTCATGTGTTATTGATCCGCGAAATTCGAATCTGTCAATAACTCAGCTCAGAGTATGCTTTGCGACGTGCATGTCCCCTCGCTCTGATGAGTGTTCTCTTGAGGTGTCTTTCACTTATGTGAAACCCGTGCCTATTGCCAAGCACTGATGTTATATATATATTTAAGGCCAAGCTCAAAGTCCAGGAAGTACATTGAGCTAAATGAAAAGTTTTGCGAGATCTCACAAAACCCCTTTGCGTGATCTCGCAAAACCCCTTTGATTGAACTCACAAAACATTTTTTTTTTTCAAATAATTTTTTTCTTCTTCTCCATGTCCCTAGGGGGCTCGGTAACTTGACTACCTAGATGTCGTAGGCCTAGTTATTGTCTTTGATAACAGTGATGTCATGTTATCGCATGTTTCAAAGGTTTGCACAAAGCTCTAAGATTCTGTAAACCACAAACATAATGGGGAACATAACAAACACATTCAGTCAGTGATAAAAGCACATGAAAGACAGCTTAACTGAACAATAATTTTCACAATTTACACATGTTGCTGCAGCATATAGGAACAATATATGAATGGGTGTCATTCATCAATGCGTAAAGTGACGGGGTGGATTTTGCATAGCCATCATTCAGTGCAACATTCCTTTGTGTCAGAGAGTCTCCTATAATTACTTCTTGCCTGGAGCTTTGCAATACAAAGCCTCTTCACCTTAAGCCCGACAGGGAGCCATGCATCCTCAGCCAGTCTGTACAGGACCAGCTGTATCTCCAAAACACTCCAGGAAAAGTACACAAAATGGTCACCTCTACCAGTGAATGGTCAGATGGTCATCTTTTAGGTTCTGTAAGGTGAAGTTTCACCTATAGGCTACTGCCGCCAGTTATTGAGATATATTTCATGTCACCTGTCTATGGTTGCCACCCCCTCTTCGCAAAACTATAATTAAAGAAAACAAACCACAAGTGCCAACAAAAGGTCTACATCTAGTACAGTAACACCTCTGTTTTTTAATCAAACCAACAGGAGCTATTGACCCTTTTTATCTTTAGACAAGCTGGCATTGCTTTGGGGTTTTATAATTCATTCAGGACATCTCAGATTCTTTAACCGTTTTACCTCAGGCAATGTTGATATATAGTCCAGGGCGGAGACCAAAGGTGATCAGACCTTTGCCATAGGGTCTCTAAACTTCCTGTGGAATTTATTCTGGCATCAATGTCTCCTCTTAAAAAAGGATTTAAACATAATTTACCAGTGCTATTTTTCAAATATTTGTATGCAAGGTTAACTGACTTACAATGACAACAGATTTAAATAAAAAGAAATAAATAAAAAATCCGGACTAATAACTACCAAACAAATAACTATTATCCAGACCTCACCTCACACAACTCTGCAATACGTATAACCCAATCAATCTAAGTATGTTTTCCTTTCAAAGGATATGAGATAATATGCAAAGATCTAGGTCATATAACCTTTGAAAAAAGACAAATACACAATATTATATAATTAAACAAAAGTTGTGCTATTCAAAAACTTCTAGTCAACTATAGTTGATTGAACTTACAGTGGTTAAAATACACATTTAAAGAAACACACAGACAATTGCTGTTGTAAACACATCCCAGTTCTCCCTGAGGGCAGAGCAGAGCCTGGAAACGCTCAATGGGCTCTGGTCTGGCGGTGCCTCCTTATAAAGGAGGCGTGAGTGTCTGGGAGTCTCTCACTCTCTGCTCCACAGAATGACTGACACCGCTGCTGCTGCTGCTGCTTCTGCTTCTGTTCATCAATGAGCTAACTGGTGCTTACTGTGCACCTTCTGCTTTTCCTGATACCTTCTTCAAGTGGGCTGCACTCAAAAAGGACACTATAATTTGCAGCATTTCCAAAGGAGGTTTAACTGTGAGTTTACAGAATTTCTAAATTGCTTAATAACATTCATAACTTTTTTGTTTGACTCTAAATTCTCTGACTGAACTGAAATGTTTTAAAACTTAGCTCATCAAATGTATGGATTCACAAACTTTCCACTCAATTATAGTCTTTTAATTGGTGGAATATAATGACACAAAAAAGAGTGACATGTATACTCAGAGTATGAAGTATAAGCTATGGGTTGTAAGAGGGAGAAAAAAACATTGTTGATGTTGTAGTGACAATAACATTTACGATGTAAACAGCACAATATAATATCAAATGAATTGCAATGATTTGATGCAGAAAATAGTTGTGTCTATGGTAAAATGTATCCATAATGATTTGTTTTTGTGATTTTTCTCGAAAGTTGGGTCAAGGATGGTTCCCTCCTTTAAGTTGGTGCTGTTGGTCACAGCACTGACATGTGTTTGGGCGCAAGACCTTTACGAAGAGAGGAAAACTAACAAGAAATCCAGGGCCAAACCTGTGGCTGCAAATATAAACAATGGACAAGGTAAGATTGAAAATAAAATGAATAAACCAAAAAATGCATCATTTTGGCATATAGTCAAATTAAAATGTAATCACTTATTGATACTAACACTTTAGAAGCATGTTCAACAACCAGTAAAGATTCCTTCATCTTATTGTTTTGTGTGCACTCAGCCATCCTGGATGAGGACTGTAGCTTGGAGCTCTCCTTCCTGTTGGACAGCTCCGAGAGCGCCAAAGACAACCACCAGCAGGAGAAACAGTTCTCCATGAACATGGTGGACAGACTGAAGGGCATCCAGCTGCCTACCGGCCAAGGATTGAGCTTGAGGGTGGCTCTTCTGCAGTACAGCAGCCACGTTATCAGAGAGCAGACCTTCAAGGACTGGAGGGGCACAGAGAACTTCAAGACCCTTATAACTCCCATCGTCTACATCGGGCACGGCACCTACACCACCTACGCCATCACCAACATGACCAGGATGTACCTAGAAGAAACCAGCCCCAGCAGCATCAAAGTAGCCGTGCTGCTCACAGATGGCATTTCCCATCCGAGGAACCCGGACATCTTCTCTGCTGTTGCTGATGCCAAGAACCAGGGCATCAAAATCTTCACTCTGGGCATCACCCGGACAGCCAACGAGCCAGCCAATGCCGCCCAGCTGCGACTACTGGCCAGCTCCCCGGCTTCCCACTTCCTCTATAATTTACAGGACGAAGACGTTATTCAAAAAATCGCCACTGAGATTGTGAGTGTAATTCCTCGTCTTTCAGCAGTCAACACTGAGAAGAAAAGTGATGTATTTGCTTTGCATATAGATCAGTTCAGAGTTGACACAAAGGCAGGCTGGTTCAGGTATTTGTATAGAGATGGAATGATGACAATGCTCAGGGGAAACAAATGAAAGGATGATATGACAGCTCTGGATTTGAAACGTTTTACACAGCTTTAGAAAAATTATGTTTGAGCATATCCCCTAGGATTCCTAGAATTACACACATGACTGGCATTTAGACATTACAGTTACTGGCTAAAAAGATTCTTCAAACTGGGACAGTATTAAGGATTGTTCTCGGCCTTATCACTTTTGTCTTCTTTCAAGTTTAATTGACCTTACCTTTTGTTTTCCCAAACTTGTTTATACTTGTATGAAGTTGTTGTCATTTATTGTGCTACATTAAAAGATTATAACAAAGAATCACTAAGCAACAACTAGACCAACCTGATAAGATACTAAAATGATACAATATTCAAATTCTATCAGATATTCATCCACTTTTGTTTTCTTTGCAGACTAGCTTGGCTGAAGAATCAGTAAGTATTATTAATACTACAAAGCTTATATATGGAAGCTTTTGAAATGTAATAATGTGTAATTTTGTGAGGTTGTATAGAAATACATTCATGACAGCAAACGTGTCCCTTTTCTGAAGTGCCCCCTGGCTCAGAAATGTGCTTGTGAAAAAGGAGAGAGGGGACCCAGCGGGCCTGCGGTGAGTATTTACACTCAAACCTTTCAAAATATTCCACAAGTAGTTTCCTTTGAAGTCAGAAAAAAGGTTTCCAGACATGTTGGGAAGAGAAATCTATCATGATCCTTGTATTTGACGTATGGTAATTGTACCATTTTGAACAATCAGGATAATTACTTGTTTTCTCTCCTCAGTATAGCTTGCAGGCAATTGCCCAAGCAGAAGGAGTAGATATGTGGGCCTGACCCACATTTCTAAAATGCAAATCTATGGCAACAGGAAAAAGACATCAGAAACAATGGTCTGCTTTCCCCAGATAAATATGTTTGTTTTGCCCCGTCTCCATCAGCTATTGTGCATTTCTCGTGCAACATGTGTTGTCCCCCTTGGAAACCAGAGGCACCATATTTGTAGGTCCACTCCCCATAAAACTGGAGCTCTGGCCACCATAAATCTTTCATATGACCCGTTATGCCACGGTCAGATACACAGGGATAAAGGACAGCATTATAGCATCAGATAATACACATCATTTCTGTGTGATGCTAAAAGATGATGATCCCCTGCCCACTCTAGACAAACCCCCCTCTTTACACTATTAGACTAATATCTATCTTTTCAGAGGCCTGGCAGATAATCATGTTGCTGACAGCTGCATGCTTATTAACCAGGTGCTTTCTCCTAAAAAAGATTCTTTAAATTCTTCCAATCATACGAAGAGGCTTTTAAAATTGCTCTCATTAGTTTAATGGCCACAAACTAGTGATTTCTGGTTCTTAACAATTGACAAACGCTGTCCAGGTGCAGCTCAAGACCGTGACCCCCTGGCCTTGGCTGTGGACAAGACACCTCTTGCCCTCCCAGTTACCTATGTCTCAGTTCCTTCCTGTGTTTCTCAAACAATGCCTGTCTACAGACATAAACATGCCAAATACATATCCATGATACCCTTTTTTTTCAAGTTTGGGACATAGACCTGTTTGTGATTTGTGACTTTAGTAAGACACGACTAATTTTAGAAATGTGTCAGAAACAGTGGTTCTTTAAAGAACCCTAATAAAAGGCAATACAAAATATGTTTTAAATAGAAAAAAACAGGTGAAAAAAACAACAAAACATTAGATTGCAATGTCTAAGTCCTAAAATAAAATCATAAATAATACTAACTGTTGCTTTAATATTTTTTTGGAGGATGGAATGAATGAATTTGGCATTCTAAACAAAAAATTGTTCTGAATAACACTGTGTCCAGAATCAACTATGCTGCCCTGATCTACATTTTTGATTAAGGATGAAGATTGATGTGCTTTTTCTCCTCTATGATATTAATGGTCAGTTTAGTTAGATGTGCGGGCAAAGTGTTTTAATGTGCTGAGAGTTTATCAGAACAAACTTGTATGACATGTCAAAGAGCTCGAGAAAAATAAATCTGGGGTGTACCCTTTTACGCCATAGATTCTAAGCCTTGCACTTAGAATATGTTCTCTTTACCCTACAACACATTTTTTTTTTACATTTGCCATGCAACATGAGCAAGCTGTCAATGTGGACACCAAGAGGTGAGCAAAATGTCAGTGGAAGAAATAAATCAACTTAACCCTAACTTGGTTCCATTCTACAGGGGAAAAGAGGTCGCCCCGGAGAAGACGGAGCCCCCGGGCTTAGAGGGCAAAAGGTAAGTGCTTTTCGATGGACATGTGGACTGTGCATGCCTCAGCTGGAAGGCTTTTTCAGGTGTTACATAATATGGTTCATATACATATATATGCACCACCTGGTGGACAACCACAGGGTTGTCACAAAACGTATACATATAAAGCATTATTTAATACCTCCTGAGTAGTTATTTTTTTCAGTTTCTGGAAGTAGTAAACTGGTTCAAATATTATAATTCATGTATTTAATCATTTGTAGCAGAAATTTACATTTTAACTCTGACATTTGTTTAAAACAAACATTTAGTTTAAGGACAAAATATATAAATACATTATACAATAAAGAAATGACATGCTTAAACATTTGTCAAGGAGTTTATGACAAACTCTATGAAGTGCAGTTTCTGCTTACAAAAATAACTTTTCGCTCTCTTCAAACATCTCCATTGGAGTACCACAAGGCTCAGATTAAGGCCCTCTTTTATTCTCTTTAAATGCACTTAATATGATAAATAAAATAAATATATATATAT
Organism: Notothenia coriiceps; assembly: GCF_000735185.1. Taxonomy (NCBI): domain Eukaryota; kingdom Metazoa; phylum Chordata; class Actinopteri; order Perciformes; family Nototheniidae; genus Notothenia; species Notothenia coriiceps. Next base: position 136,364 of record NW_011365510.1, on the reverse strand, counting down.
ATATA
>NW_011365510.1:134717-136312 GCF_000735185.1 Notothenia coriiceps | reverse complement strand
TAGGTCAACAACATTAATCTTAAAAACTTGACCTGTTTCTGATGTGGGGTCCCATACCTGAGAGTTTGGACTGTTGGCTGGCGTAGCTGGATGTTCGGGAGTGGCCACAGCCCCCGAGTTCATCGGAAACAACAGGACACTTCCCTTCTCGACTCTCTGCTAGATGAGAAAGAATAGAGGAAAAGACACACTGAAAAACAAAGTGCTGAAAGAGTCCAGACAAAATGTTAAGTTAAAAAAGCTACATCAAGCTTTTCTTCAGGCTCCTCGAATCAGAAACTTGGGCCTGACAAGTTTTTGAACCATTGCTCATTATCAGAGCTCAAAACACCAAAAGTGTGGCACAGATAGTTGTTGTGAAAGGAATAAGGCCCCTTTTCAAATATGACCTAGATTTAGTCTCAATTTAGACAACAGAAACAAACCCAGTTTTTCTCATGTTACATGAGTCATCCATATTTTGTAAAACCTTGAGTTTTTTTTAATTACTGTTGATTTATATCTTATTTCTGCCAACAGATAAAAAATGAGAAAGCTCCACTCTGCCTCCTACACACTCACTGCAGCTTTGCGGCTATATTATTCAGATTCAGTAATTTCTTTGAATGGGTGACAGATTCAACAATGGGAAGTTATTGCAGGTATCACAGTTTTAAAGGACTTATTTGAAGAGGGTAGAATGATGTCTTTTGATCAACTAAGATTGGAATATAAACTAACACACTTTTTTAGGTTCCTACTGTAGCAGGACGGGGACAAATAGAACAAAAAAATATATATATTCCTTCCCTGTTCAAAGGGGAGTGGCTCAACAAGCCACACCTGAGAACTGGGGGAAGCTAATCAAGACAGTAAGTCACACCTGAGAGGTGTGGAGGAGGGAGATCTTACTCCACTGCAGAAAGAGAACAGGAATGGAAGTCCAGTTGTATTTTCGGGGACCTTTTCTGTTCAACCAGGCTGTTTTTGAGTGTCACTGAACCAAGGAGCAGGTGAGGTAAAACAATTCACCTTCCAAATCAGTTAACCTGCATTCTCTGTGATCTTCCCTGGCCTGCTTGGACCCTCAGCTAAGTTTACTCTACCTCCTGACTGAACTCTTCATTTAGTGGGAATGCTGACACAGCATTCCAACCATCTGTTATGCTACGCACAAAATTCTTTATTATTCCGCCGGGTTATTTTGCGCTGCTTCTTCTCCCACATTGAACATCGCAGAAACTCCGTTCAAACATCAAAACGTTCAGCTCGATCAGGAATCGATGGCTATTACTTTTATCATTCATAACTTTCATAATTCCAGAGATACATCCCATTTTTAACATGGAAGTCAATGGAGAACTCTTCAGACTTCAACAATCTTCATGCAACTTCAACTGCTAACTGCTCCTTCTTCAACTGCTAACTGCTCCTTCTGCAACTGCTAACTGCTCCTTCATACTTTCACTCAGAAACCTCATTCCAACTTTAAAATGTCACACATCTTTCTGACATTATTCGTGTAACACAACTTTTAAATCTGATTCTTACTTTTACAGATATTAAACATTGTTCAGACCTTGGTAAAGAGGCCTTCTTCAGATTTTAGAGTGCGT
>NW_011365510.1:120967-134710 GCF_000735185.1 Notothenia coriiceps | reverse complement strand
TATATATATATATATATATATTACTGTCACACTAACAATTTGTAACTGTGCCTCCCCTTCGAAACATTTTTTAGCATGTGCTGTTTCAAAATATGCTCTCACTCTATATATATCTATATATGTTATATTGTAAATAATATTGATTTATCGTGATTATAATCTGCTCATATTGTATGAGTTTATTAATTTGTGAATAATTATATACAGCTGTTCAACATCATCTTATTGTTGATCTTAAGTTATATTATGTTCAACCTTATAGCACTTAAACTGAAAAAATATAAGTTTTCAGTCTATTTATATTGGTGCTAACTCTAAATAGAGGATATTTCTTGTTGTTGTCTCTCTTCTCAATCTGTTTAAACCTGCTATATGTCACTGTTTAAGGATACTCATTGATAAGAGATACAAGCAGTTGTAACTCTTATTCCATGATTCAATGAGTGTACTTTCTGTCACATCAGGGTGAAGCAGGACTAAGTGGTCTACCTGGAAAAGAGGGTGCTGAGGTACATTTCAACATTTATGATCAAAGTAAGAAAACCAATATCTCTGTGGTTGTTCACAATAACATCCCATTCATTTTATTTGCAGGGGAAACCAGGTTACAAAGGAGAGCAGGTTTGTGCTCTAAAATACGATACAATACTATTTTATGATCAGATCAAGTCTTTAATTGTTATAGCATCGGATATACTGAATAGTAAGACAATATACAAGAAAAATGACATTCAATACAACATCATAATCACTGAAGACATTTAAATGAATGATAATGTCATTTTGTCTTGTTGGAAACAATGCAAGTCTGTTCAGATTGTAATTTCTACATAGGGCGAGAGGGGTGAATGTGGCACTCCAGGAATCAAAGGAGACAGGGTACAACCGCACTGTCGACACACACTGAATATTATGTTTCCAGTTTGATCAATCCTTACTGTAAATACTGTGTTTGGTCTGATGAGCTTTTTTGTTTCCTGTGTGATGTGGTTCAGGGCCCTGAGGGACCAGTTGGAACAAGAGGACCTAGAGGACTGCAGGTCAGTAGTAATGAAGTAGTAAAATATGCAACTATAAAGTTTAAATAGAGCTTGTGTTTGATTGTGAATATGCAGACACATTTATCCAAACATGCTTATTGAAATGTTGTGGGATGTGTTTTTTATCAGTTTTTATCAGTTTTTTTTAAATCAGTTTTTATCAGTTATTTTATGTTATTTCTGCGCAGGGGTTACCAGGACCACATGGGGACGTTGGACCAGAGGGCCATCAGGGAAAGCAGGTCAGCCCCTTTTAGAACACTTTTGCTTTCCTCATCATGCACATCTGCTGTGGCCTTTACATTTCCTTTTGTGATTAGTTCAAACTAGAGGTTGGAGCTTTACCACCCGGTCTTTACCGTGCAGCACAGAGGACTGTTTGTCTGGTAATAAACCCCTGTGTGAACACTCGGCAATGAGCCAACGTCTTCCCCATCATTACTGTTATTCACCAGCATTGGGATGAGCCATCAGCTAAATAAAAACACTAAAGATTCTGCTAATGATCTACTCGTATCCTGTTACTAAATACAGACTAGGAAGTGCTGTCAGCAATGTCAGCTCGTCCAATAAATAACATACATGGAAGTCAGTGTTGGGTGTCTGGCCATGTGAAGACTTGTCGGAAGCATTTGAAAATATTAACAGGACTCTTGGTGGTCTTTCTATATAGTTTATCTTCTGTTTCTGTCGGCTAAAGAGACGGTGAGACATATATTTTCACAAATTAATTTCATTGAATAAGAAAATGTCTAAATAGTAAATTGTATTCAGTTTGTATTAAGTGAATTATTCTGGTTAAAAGAAAGTAGTACAATGATACACATGCATTCATGTAATTCATCCAAACGTTGATGTAGTTAAGAGCCTCCAGCAGTTCTTTGTTCATTTGAGACACTGTTGTTTGGGGTTTCTCAAACTTTAAAGCATTACTTAAGCTCAAGTTAAGCTCTTATGTCCTGCCCTGCAGGAAGATATAAGATATCAGCAACACTAAACAAAAGATTTACATAATTGATTTCATCTTCAAAGAAGCATGTTACCTGCATGTGTGTGTGTGCAGTATCTATGTATAAATCTGTACTATCAAATTTTGTTTTGAGTTTGATATTTTTCCGAGGTGCAACATAGTGTTTAATTTTTCAGTAATAGAAGGACATTTTTATGGAGGAAAGGATGACACCAAACTTATGGTTTAGGACTTATTTTCAGGACTCATTTTTTTTGTTTCTAAATTGATTAATAGTAGTAATAATGTTATTATGTTTGTGCTTACAGGGTGAACGTGGCATATCTGGCCCTCCGGGAATTCAGGGGGAAACTGGCATTGGCCTTGCTGGACCAAAGGTAAATTATGTTATGGATTATCCTCTGGATATTGTCTTGCACATTGTGATTGTTTGCTGCTATATCAATTTATTTAAGTTTCTCTTATTAAATGATCTGTTACTATTTAAATCTGCAGGGTGATATGGGATTCCAGGGTCGAGCAGGTCCTCCCGGCCCCCGTGGAGTGGGTGAACACGGCCCTCCTGTAAGTTAAACAGGAAATTATATTTGTCTCTGTGGTGATCTGTTGAGAAAGCCCACGCAGGTCATTTGACTTGAGCCTTTTTTGGGTAACCTTTTGTACACTCTGCTTTGTTTACAGGGACCTCAAGGACCACAAGGTGTTCAAGGGGAAAGAGGACCCCAAGGCGAGGGGCTTCCCGGACCAAAGGTATTTTTCCAACTCTATCGTCAGATAACTCATCAAAACAATAGTAATAGTAAAACTAGATCACACCATGTCTATAAGGTGGACTGGAAAGAGACAAGCGTCAGTTGTTGATTAATTCATGTGTATATGCTAAATATGCTAATATATGTATATTGATTTTGGATTTTGCTTAAAGTGGACCCAGCATGCTATATTTGAATAATATAGTGTAGGACCATACCTATATAAGGCATATTTATACTTTTTATTTTTCAAAATACCATACAGATCATGCATTTTAGCCATTCCTCATTTCGCTCAATTTAACACTGTCTTTGCATGGACTGATTCTGTGAGAACAGCACCATCTACAGGCCTGGCATATGTACTACAGCGTCTCCAGCGCTTTCAAACGGCAATTTCCGTGGCTGTCTCCTCCTGATTGGTGGAGTTGGCCCAATAGCCGTAGCGCCACTTCTGTGACGTCATAGAAGTGTTCAAATCTGGATCAGTCTGTATCAGATCCGTTGCAGCCCCTTTTTTAGAGATTTGGGTATGGAGGAAAATAGAGAGGGTTGTGTTTTCTGACACTTGGTGAGTTCCCTGGAACACCGGGGACACATATTCCTGTATAAAAGACGTACAAAAGTGCATTTTGCATGATAGGTCACCTTCAAGGTGTACCAATCTTTGGAGAGTATTTTGCCGTTCATGGTCTGCATCTGTTGAAACCAGATCTCACTCTTTTCCAACTCACTGGCTCACATCTCAGGTGTTCACTGTAGCGTTACTACTCACTCACACAATGTTATACTGTAAGCCTGAAAAATCTATATTTTTGCCTGCAATGCTGCAACATGCTGCATACATTTTACACCAGACTCTGCAAATACTCCATTCAAATAGAGATGCCTGGGATTAAACCAAGGGTTGGAAAAGACAAATGCTAGACTGAGCCCAATGGTATATGGCTTACAGTTTAAATACACAAGTACATTATTATTGCAGCAGAACAGAGAAACCATAACCACAATAAATTCAGATCAATGAATCATATCCAAGAGCATACAAATAATTGCATCTCCTCTCACAAGACAGAACATGTGGGTGAAATTGGCAACAAGAGGAGCATTTTTATGGGGAGGTACACTTTTATTTCTTAGAGAAAGCTGTTGGAAAGTGAACACTAATAATGTCCTCAAGCAACACATCTGTTTTACCTGTGCCAAACTTCCTAGTAGATTTGACTCCCCTGCGGATTTCGACCTCTTGTAAAATGTATCTTGAGTGCTTTTGTTGTGGTGATCACACACTCTCTTCACACGTCCATCAGCAGCTTCATCATTTCATAATCACTGCCACTGGCAAAAGTTCATGCAGTCAAGAAGTGGCATGAAAAAAGGGTTCCATTCTTTGTGCGTAGAATCAGTTTGTATCAATCACAAGAGGATAACAGGAGCCAACACGCTTCCCTTCCATACGCTCTTCACTGAGAACAATGCACACTTGGCTGTGATCCAAAGGCAAGTGTCTGTGATATACTGACAGATATCATGTTTTCCTTCACAGGGGGAACGGGGGCTTGGCGGACCGAGGGGATCAAGGGGACAGCAGGGTGCAGGAATCAAAGGAGAACGGGTGGGTTATAGAGGTTTCACCTAACAGAGAGAATATGCTGCTTGAACTGATTTGTGTGTTTCTTTGCTCTTTACCATCACACATTAATTAGTGGAACAGTGTGAGGTCATGAATTTGTCAAACTCAAAATATTAATAATTTAGCGCTTCACAATTGTGATATAATTAAACTGAACATTATTTGATGTGTGCGTATTTCCCAAATTGGATAGAATATGCAAAGTGTTCTCTTGCATAAAGTACCTCAAGTTTGACAGCCCATGTGAAAAATTGTAAGATAGCCTCCTGAAGAAGCCCTGAGTCGCAAATAAGAAAAAAACAGATCTAAATAAAAAAAATTCTGCTGTATGTATGACTAAAGTAATTGGATTTGTCATCTTTGTAATCTTTTTAAGTTTGTAAAAATGTTTCAATAATCAGAAAAGGATTGGGATGTTTTTTTGCTGTTCGCTGATGTAATTCAAATTTCGGCCACAAGAGGATAAAGTGAAACACCACCCTATGTTCTGAAAAGGACAAAAACGTTTATGTTTTCTAGTCAAAAGTTACTAAACAGACATGACCATGATTTCACATAACCTGCTAACACACAAAACAGTTATGTTGTGTTTATTATTCATGGAGGATTAGAACATACCATGAATCAAACACAATAAACTAGTCCGATTTGTTTGAAAGAATTAGAAAAGTAAAATTCAGTTGAGACATTGTGAAAAAATGTTGTGGTGAAGCGAGTCACAGAGAACTGATACTTTGATGTTGTACTTCCAGGGTGATATGGGGCCTCTAGGTTTTCCAGGGCCAACTGGACTGACAGGAGCGGGCATACAAGGAGAGAAGGTCGGCAAAATGTCTTCAATATATTTTCGCAAGCAAACTGACATTGAGTAGTGGGACACTCTCACACCAAAATCTCTCTAACTTGTATTACTACTCAGGGAGTCGAGGGTCCAAAGGGTCCACCAGGTGGCAGAGGAAATCGGGGAGAAGGTTTACCTGGACCTAAGGTTTGTTTAAACACCTGCTGTATGAAACACACATACTGCAAAGTGTATTAGGTTTTTAAGTATGGTGAGCAGTTGCTTTTTGTATTTCTAGGGAGATCAAGGTTTACCAGGAGAGCAGGGATCCACAGGAGAGAGAGGCCTTGGGGAGCCAGGTTCAAAGGTAAATAAGTTAATTATGGTCTATGTTGGCGTATCGGAAGTACCAACTTAATCAAATCAAATAATACTGTTGTACTGTGACAGGGGGATCCTGGATCAGCGGGTTTGGGGGGCCTGCCTGGTCTTCCAGGAGAGGACGGGGCTCCAGGGCAGAAGGTGAAGTACATTATGCCGACTGTGTAGAAACAAACTTTGCATTACGATTGACTTTAGTGATACAGTATCTTTGATGGGGTTTTTGTATAAATAGAAGACTCTATTGTCATTATATATACACAGTACATGAAATGATGAATGGCTGTACCATCAGTGCTTAAAATACACACACAATACACACACAATACACAACTTTGCAAACCATTTAAAAAAAAGATAAGCATTAAAAGACACAAACATTAATGAAGACATTTAAAGTGCTTTTGTTAAATAAATAAAGCAGTTATGCAGTGTGTATGGCTTTGGGAAATAAACTGTTTAACATTCTGGTGGGTATAGTGTAGATATTTATGTATTTCTCTAAAGACCTATTTACTTTTGAAAACCTTCTGAAGGAGTTGTCAATATGCCATTGCACTCTTTGAAATTATTGCATGTATACACATTTCTTAATTAATAGTTGACACTTGATTTGTTCAAGTTGTTTAAAACATTAAAGGAGTAGCCATTACAATTTGCACTCCTACACCTATTTGTATGTGAAGCATAGTAAGCCTACAGTTCAAATAAATTGCTATTTTTCTGTAAATGTAATGCAAAAACAGGACTGGAATCAGAATGAAATGGGTATTTGCCAATATCCAAATGTAGTTATTGGAAAAATATTGGAACGGAAAAAGGTGGATCGGTGCATCTTAATTATGAACTCACTGGTTTGAAATAAAAAAATAAAACGTATTTATTTCCACTTTTTGGTCTCAGCTCATGGTTATAAAAGTATTACTTCTGTTTCATCCATCTTTCCTCTCATAGGGGGAGGGTGGTTTACCTGGTCTAAGAGGTGCTGAGGGAGCACAAGGAATTGGCATTCAAGGAGAGAAGGTATGCGTTTATATTACACTATAAATCCTTGTGTTGTTCAGAATGTATACAACAACAACCGTTACTGTAATCAGATATATATGATCTTTCGCAGGGTGACCAGGGTCTGAGGGGCATCCGAGGGTTACATGGACCTCCTGGGATATCAGGACCATCTGGACCAAAGGTAAGAGTTATTGAACAACTATTGTATTAGGGTGTAAGAGCTTCTATTATCAAATACGCAGCCTCCATTTATTATATGATGGAAACATTGCCGTAGGTTGATTTATGGCACACTTTACCACAAAAACAAGTCCTCTGCAGGAGGTTGGCAGCTACACCTTTGTTGGTATAAAGATGTCAATTGGATGTTAACTTTTACTTTAATCTTTCAGGGTGAACGTGGTTTGTCAGGCCAGCAGGGCATGCTGGGACAGCCAGGACGTTCCATATCAGGTCCAAAGGTAAATAAATAAAAACGGATCATCAAACTGTCTCTTAACAGATCTTGGCACTGAGGTACAAGTCAAAAGAGCTGCCAGATTCTGATGTAATGCAAGAAGAAATTGCTTCACCCACTCATCACTATGACTTTATTGTCTTTTCTCCAGGGTGATGTAGGAACTGCTGGTCCCTCTGGTCCTGTTGGAGAAACAGGCCATGGATTACCTGGTCCAAAGGTAAAAACTCAAATGTTTTAGGACATTTGGTAACCATATTGTTTCAATAAGCATACTGATTTGTTTAGTTTTTTTTTATCAGGGAATTAACATTAAAGGTGGGGTAGGTAAGTTTCAGAAACCAGCTCGAGATACACTTGTTGTTATATTCCATGGAATGCTCTTAACATCCCGATAGCAATGAATATCTTAAGTGCTTTGACAATAAATCTGTGGAAGCCATGGTACTGTAAAAAGCATGACCAATCATTTTAGCCGGCTCGGCTAAAATAACTGGATGGCCTACTTGCCTGTCAGCCTTCCATCTGTGCACAAACTTATCTCGTGCCCTCATTGGTCATGTGCGCGTTCGTGTATGTTGGAGGAGGGGCTCTGTAAGGAAGTGGCAGATTTGTTCCGGCTGTGTATTTTCAAATTCTAGCGCACACGAGCTGGTTTCTCCAAAATTACCTACCCCACCTTTAACTGAACACTATGGCAAATATTGTGAAAACAGAGCGTTAAGCTAAAAAATCTTGATGGTTTTAATCACTATATTTTCTTTAATTAGGGTGATCGTGGTCATCTGGGTCCATTAGGGCCAGTTGGACCAAAAGGCGAAGGCTTCCCCGGACCTGTGGTTAGTTTTCTCAACCTATTCACACATGCTAAAATGCAGTAACCATTCAATCCTGTTCAAGTTGGCTTTATCTTAATTAATACATGTATTTATTTCAGGGTCCTCCAGGCCTGCCAGGATTACAGGGCGAGCAAGGCCCAGAAGGAGTAGGAATCCCTGGTCCCAAGGTTTGTGTCAATGCATTCATTGGTTTGTTTGTTTGTTTGTTTGTTTGTTTGTTTGTGTGTGTTATTTTGCATGCTTTGGGATGCCCATAGAGCATATTTCATGATGTCATAATCTGTTTCAGGGTGATGTTGGCTTTCGAGGATTGCCAGGTTTGCCCGGGCCAACTGGAGAGGGCTTACAGGGGCTGCCTGTAAGAACATTTTCTAACAAACAGCTCGATCTGAATCATAGCTAATAACCACAAATATAAAATGGTTGACAACATGTGAGTTTAAAGCTACGTATCCTGTGATTGTATGCTATATGCAAGTTGATGTTATTTTGTTTGTTTTAAGGGTAATGTTGGGAGGGCAGGGCCTGCTGGTCCATCTGGTCCTGTAGGAGAAGGTATTCAAGGCCCAAAGGTAAATCATACCACTCTTTACACAAGTGCCATCTTTCTCGCACTTTCTAGCAGAACAAACCATAATCATAATTGGTGATCTACATACGAGTGTGGAAAGCTCCCCATTGATTCAATAAATCTAAAATCTGATTTCAGGGTGATGCAGGATCTCAGGGTATGACTGGGCCAAGAGGTCCTCATGGAGATGGATTTCCTGGATCCAAGGTGATGTTTAAAAACAAAACAATGTATTGATATCTATTAACCGGCCTCTGACTGACAGATTGCTCTCAAATGTTGCAGGGTGATCGTGGATCACGGGGTGAGAGGGGCACGAAGGGTACAAAAGGAGAATTGGGAGATGAAGGAGTCCCTGGTGAACTAGTAAGATAAAACTATATTTTCCTCACAAATAAATAATGAAACCACAATCTTTTATTCTTATTACCCTATGTACTGGGCCAAAATATTAATGTAATGTTTCAATTGTTCACCAACCCAGGGAAAGCCTGGAGTTAAAGGAGACCAAGGACTCACAGTGAGTTTATCGACAAACGCTTGAAAAATTCACTGAATAATAGGGATTTTATACTTATATAATATGTTAAATTTTTTTTCAGAGAGAAGACATTTTGAAGCTGATCAAAGAAATCTGCGGTAAGACTAAAAGTCTAGGCTACTGTTATAACCATTAACTGGTATTTATTTAAAATGTGTATTTTCTGTCAATTCTTTGGTTCAGATTCTGAAGGCATCATTTTCTATACAGTAAGCTGTAAAATGTTTTATAGCTGTAATGATTGATGGCCGCTTAAAAACCTTAACATTTAAAGGTCACCTATTATGCTAAATCTACTTTTTCATTTAGTTTATACATAACTCTGTCCCCTCTGTGTAAAGAGATTCGGAAAGTTTCAGGAAAAATATTCTCTTTTTTTCTCCTGATCCATTTATATAAAAACCTGTCTGAAAATGAGCTGATCAGATTTTGGCCACTTTGTGATGTCTCAATGTTTTTTGGGGTTGTGTAACGATTAGCCAATAACCAACCAAGTTACCACCCGCCCACCTTATCACCTGAATCTCCTCCTCGAGAACCATTGTGTTTTATTAAACCAAACATCTCGCAGAGGGGCGTGGCCAGCAGCAGCTATTTTGCATTTAAAGCTACGGACACAGAATCAGCACTTTTGAAACAGGGCTGAAACAGAGAGATTTATGGGATGCTACAATTAATGATATTAAGAGGTATTTGAGCCAAACACTTCAGAGACATGTTTTGTGTATAACCGAGACCTATAATATATTGTTGAAAAAGAGTATAATAGGGGACCTTGAAAATGCATATTGCAAACATGTCAGCAAATAGTTTACCCATTTATACATCCAGCAGACGTGGAGAAACATTAATATTAATTTGTTCAATATTTACTCTTCTTGTAGCTCTGTTTTGGTCTATACCAACTCTCTACCAACACAGTTAGCTTTAGCCGCTAACTGTGTCTTCCTGCTGTTTGGAGTGACAATTGTCATTGTAGTTTTAGAGCTTTTTCCGTGAATATAGGAGTGAAAGTAAACCAAAAAAGTAAAGTTGTTCGTCCAAAAATCTAAATAATGACCTGAAAGACGCTAAGAGACTCCATTGAGTATTGTGATGATTCTCTGTGAGTTCATCATTGCGAGCAAACCCTTTTATAGGACCACAGTGACAGTATCCTATTGTTTTCAGGATGTGGCATCAAGTGCAAGGAAAGGCCGATGGAGTTGGTGTTCGTCATCGACAGCTCGGAGAGTGTCGGCCCCGAGAACTTTGAAATCATTAAGGACTTTGTCACCAGGTTGGTCGACCGGACCACAGTCGGACGCAATGCCACCAGGATCGGACTGGTCCTCTACAGTCTGGATGTTCATTTGGAGTTCAACTTGGTTCGCTACATGAACAAACAGGAAGTTAAGCAGGCCATCAGAGAGATCTCTTACATGGGTGAGGGCACCTACACTGGCACCGCCATCAGAAAGGCGACTCAGGAGGCGTTCTTCAGCGCTCGGCCTGGAGTCAGGAAAGTAGCCATCGTCCTCACCGATGGTCAAACTGACAACCGAGAGCCAGTCAAACTTGACATAGCTGTGAGGGAAGCTCACGCCGCAAACATCGAGATGTACGCCCTGGGGATCGTCAACTCTTCTGATCCCACGCAGGCTGAGTTCCTGCAAGAACTCAACCTCATTGCCTCTGACCCCGACAGCGAACACATGTACCTTATTGATGACTTCAACACTCTACCAGGTGATAGCCACAGTCAGATGTTGTAAACATCATTCCTTTAGCAATGTGTCCATTCAAATATAGCTATAATTGTTTTCAGCTGAGAGGCAGTAAAGTGCTTTATGGTTAAACAGATGTTTTCTTTTCCAGCACTGGAGTCTAAACTCGTCTCCCAGTTCTGTGAAGATGAAAATGGCGCCCTTATTTACAATCGTTTAACAAATGGAAACTGGAACAATGGCCATGGGCATGGTACTAATGGAAACAATGGCCATGGTACTAATGGACATGCAGAGAACAACAATGGATATAATGGCAATAATAACGTTGTATATAATAATGGATATGGGGACACTGGAAAAGCTAAAGATAACCAAGAGGAGAATCCAAGTTCGGGGCGCACCAGCAGCCGAGGCCGTGGAGACACCTTCGCGCTGCCCATCAGCGCTGATCCCCTCCCAATCCAGGTTTGAAAACTCACACTGGATTGTTTAAATTAAAGTATACTTGTTGACATTTTCTTCACTGATGGTGCACCGTTCACAACACTGACCTGTTTTAATGTTGTCCTCTAACTCCAGGAGCTGGAAGATGATGAAGGTGAAGATTTAGACTTCAGAGCCCAGACGCGGGGCGCTAACACGGTAGCAACCGTAGCTGTAGTTAACAAAACAAGATCTTTATCGCCTGTAAGAGAAAGCTCCGACTTCAATGAGGCCGTCGTATCATCTTCTTCATCCTTATCTTCTTCTGCAACATCTGAGTCAACACTGATCTCAACTTTAGATTTAAGCTCTAACCAGTTGCAGCCAGTGGTGAGTCCAGTCCTGCCTGAAGGTGAGTACTGCAGCCTGCTCAACATCACCTTGACGTTTAACTGATGGAAAGTACAGATGTTTATAATAAAATAAGTGATTACTGAGGGTCCTGGAATGGTGAATGCCGGCTCACTGTCATGGCTTACTTGGAAACTTGGATAGAACAAAGCTATTATTAATGTTATTTAACACCTGTGCTTTTCCTACTATAACAAGCCAAAACACCTGCTGTGAAAAAGGCCTATTTATTTTTATGTATATACATTTTGGGGGGAAAATGTGCTTCTCACACACCATTTCTCCTCCAGAGGCCCCTGCTCAGGACCCTCGCTGTAACCTCACCTTAGAACAAGGCCCCTGCAGAGACTACACCATACACTGGTACTATGACATGCAGGCCAACGCCTGCGCACAGTTCTGGTACGGAGGCTGCGTTGGAAATGACAACCGTTATGAAACAGAAGATGAATGCAAGAAGACTTGTGTTCTAAACAAAACAGGTACATTTTATTTTATTTGATAACAGGCAACATTTTGCCTTCTATTTTTCATTATCTGAATATTGTTGCCTTATCCCCAGCAGGATAATAGGAGAAGCCATCAGAAAATCGACTTGATTACTTTACTGTTTGTTATTTTAATGTGATGAATTCTGTCAGTTGAGTTCAGAAAATAATTTCATGCACTTTTTGTAACACTTTTGTCTTCACACACAAATGCATATAACAAATAAAATAGCAAGACAGAATTAAAAAGCCAATTGAATCAAATCCTAAAATAACTTTTGACATGTTGCTGTTTCAAACCAAAGATAACTGACTGACTTCACTAAGATTCACTTCTACAAAACTGTATTACCTCAAATTGTATTGTTCTTTACAAACCGGAATGAATCCTTTATTTAGGGTTTGTCTGTCCTGGTTTTATTTAACAACCTACATTCATTTTGTTATCATTTAGAAATGTACCTTAGATCATTCTTATACCTCTATGAGCCACTTGCTTTACGTTGTGTTTATATTATTTACCAGAAAACGCTGAGTACTTGTGTGTGTGTTCTTTATGTTGTTGTTACAATCTTCTCGTTCGAGTTTTAACCGGCAGCTGTAACAGACGGCCATTTCTGTCTACTGCAATCGTCATCTTGTGATGAAGATTGAGGATTTCTGCACATATCGAATTAAAGGGCAGTTTGTGTGTGTATCTGAATAAATGGGTTATATGTTTTTAATAAAAAAAGTAAAATAATGGTGGTTTGCCTGTGTTGTATCTGTTGATTAGGAAATATAACCATAACCATAACAACTCTAACCAGCATCTGATATGAAAAAGTTGAATCATTTTACTATAAAGTTACTTTAAAAACGACCTTTTATTTATTCCGCCGGGTTATTTTGCGCTGCTTCATCTCCCACTTTGAACATCGAAGAAACTCCGTTCAAACATCAAAACGTTCAGCTCGGTCGGGAATCAATGGCTATTACTTTTATTATTCATAACTTTCATAATTCCAGAGATACATCACATAATACATCCCATTTTAACATGGAAGTCAATGGAGAACTATTCAGACTTCAACAATCTTCATGCAACTTCAACTGCTAACTGCTCCTTCTTCAACTGCTAACTGCTCCTTCATACTTTCACTCAACCTCATTCCAACTTTAAAATGTCACACATCTTTCTGACATTATTCGTGTAACACAACTTTTAAAATCTGATTCTTACTTTTACAGATATTAAACATTGTTCAGACCTTGGTAAAGAGGCCTTCTTCAGATTTTAGAGTGCGTGATGTCACAGTGGAGGGAAAGATTTAATTTTGCCTTCATATTTTCTTTTAAACCTGCCATAATTCCCAAAGCCTACATTCCTTAGACATACTTTTTCATGGCAAAAGTATGAAAACATCTCGTAGCTTGAAAGATTAAAAAACATTAAGCAAAAATAATTAAACAAAATGCCTCTTGAGGGCATGAAGTGACAAAAACTTTCAACATGTCTCCATTAAACTCCATTGTAAATTGAGCCTCACCTTTCCCCACCACAGCAGCACACCTTTTGTTAATCTGCCAAAAAGGCCACATTATTGACCCGAAAGTACAGAAAAAGTACACTTCAGATGCTCAAGTTCCTTGACATGCTTCACGCTTTGAAATGTCACCGATATTTGTTACGGTTTTTCAACAAAACGTTCACATGTAACAGGTTTATCTCTCATTCAGAACAATGAAAATGCTTTCCT
>NW_011365510.1:119408-120954 GCF_000735185.1 Notothenia coriiceps | reverse complement strand
GCTGACTAAATACTTTTTTGCCCCACTGTAAGTGGTGTGGCTGAGTACTTTAAAGGGTTCATGAATAGAGGGGACTTGAATGTGAAATAAGAACAAGAAAATAAAAGTCTAAATGCATGAAAAAGCAGCAGAATATTTGAACTGAAAACGTTAGAACTAAAAGCATACGTCACCAATAATGTCTAAAATATGTGGAACATGTTGAAGTCAGTATGAAGTCTCCATCAGATGGAAAAGAATAGGCTGAGACAGTCTGTTAAACTCCAGTGACCACTCATTAGTCTGCTGCTCTAATTATGTAAATTGGAGTTATGACATTGTGTTCCATGACACAGGTGTTTATAGGTGATTAGTGAGAGGAAAGCATTTTCATTGTTCTGAATGAGAGATAAACCTGTTACATGTGAACGTTTTGTTGAAGAACCGTAACACATATCGGTGAAATTTCAAAGCGTGAAGCATGTCAAGGATCTTGAGCATCTGAAGTGTACTTTTTGAGGCTGAATTTACAATGGAGTTTAATGGAGACATGTTGAAAGTTTTTGTCACTTCATGCCC
This sequence comes from Notothenia coriiceps, assembly GCF_000735185.1. Lineage (NCBI taxonomy): Eukaryota > Metazoa > Chordata > Actinopteri > Perciformes > Nototheniidae > Notothenia > Notothenia coriiceps. The sequence goes on along the minus strand of NW_011365510.1, from coordinate 120,396 downwards.
TCAAGAGGCANGGAGTTACAGCCACATTCCATGGAAACGGCATATGATGACACCCCATCATTGACGTGGAGCTGTTGAGGGCAGGTCCATTAACCATTATCTGAAGTCTGGCAGACTTCAGATAATGGTTAATGGACCTGCCCTCAACAGCTCCACGTCAATGATGGGGTGTCATCATATGCCGTTTCCATGGAATGTGGCTGTAACTCCAATGGACACGGTCCGATCGCCCCCCAATCTTCACCTGTATATCACCTGTCCGTGCCTCAACAGCTCTACGTCAAATCTGAGATCTCACCATATGCCGTTTCCATGGAAACACATCTCTCGTCATAAAACACCGTGTTGTGGTAACGCCTATGAAAAGGGTCAAAACAGCACCACACTTCAGATAATGGTTAACGGTCCAGCCCTCAACAGCTCTACGTCAATTATGGGGATTCATCATATGCCGTTTCCATGGAAACGCATCCCTTGCCATAAAAGACGATGTCGCTATAACTCCTATGAAAATGTTCAAAAAGTGCTCAAACTTCACATGTGTGCTAACAGTCCAGCCGTGAAGACATCTACGTGACAGTTTTGAGATTTCTTCAAATGCTGTTGCCATGGCAACACAATGCTCGCCATGAAACATGGTTTTCTCATAACTTCAGTGAAAACGCTCCAAATGGCCCAAAACTTCACAGTTTTTGTAACGATGCAGCCATCAATGCATCTAAGCGTATTATGGGATATCATCAAATGCCGTTTGCATGGCGACAGATCATTCACCATCAAGTTAGTTCAAAGGTTTGCAGTTCAAATATTCTGCTGCTTTTCCAAGCCTTTTTACTTTATTTTATTCTCTCATCACACATTCAAGCCCCCAGTGTTCATGTATCATTTAAATCTAAATTCTTCACTTTCTTCTTACACAATACTTTAAAGCATATCAGTTTAGCGTCAGCTTTTCAGCATAAAGCATTCCCACCAGCAATTTCTTCAG
>NW_011365510.1:113927-119379 GCF_000735185.1 Notothenia coriiceps | reverse complement strand
ATCTAAATTCTTCACTTTCTTCTTACACAATACTTTAAAGCATATCAGTTTAGCGTCAGCTTTTCAGCATAAAGCATTCCCACCAGCAATTTCTTCAGGAATTGCATTCTCTAGTTTTAATTGTCGGTCCATGTGTTTTTAACATCCTCATTGGAAGGTCTTTATAGCACACCTGCCTTTAATAGAGCACTAATCAGGGGGCCCACTGTGGGGGTGTTATTGGGGTGTTTGCAGGACTTTGGAGCATACCACTCTTCAGTCACGTGGGGGGAAGCTGGATCAGCATACTATTATATGATTAGTATGTTCCACAAAGCAAAGGCTATTTTAAACTTGTGAAAAACAAACATGTCATACCTAAAACATTTTGCATCCCTGTTCTGTAACCAAGGCAGGAAAGGAGATTTTCTTGCCTCTCTTTTAGCATGCTAACTAACTGTCACACTGTCATGGCTTAATGAGACCTTGTTATTGTAATTAATAACACCTGTGCTTTTACTTTGACCAGCCAAAACCTCTGCTGTCTTTTACAAGCTTTTTCAGTGCTGAAAGTTTGTAATGCGTATTTAATGCCAGGACCTTATTTTAATAGTGACATGCATTTGGTGAAGGAGCAAACCTACATTACTATGCTTAGAGTAAATGTAATAAAAAATAGCAACATGATGATGCTTATTTCTTTCTTTAAAAAAATGTTGTTTACATCGTTTGATTTATCAAAATGAACCCTTTTACTTTCCTGTACTGTATGTTATCGAACTTGGTTTCAGTCATTTCACTGAATTGGAAATGTCTACTGAAAAAAAGAGGGCAATTATATATATTTCCTGGTCAATAAAATGCTCTTCTTTCAGGCAAAAGTAATAATGGACAGCAAATTAAATCTGCCACAAAATATATCTACTCTCAAAAGTGCACACCTCTGCCCTACTAACAAGTATTTTAATAGTTTTAACTTCAGATCAATCCTCAGAATTTGTAACTTCCTTGAATACAGATGAAGCATTCATGGAATTTATCTCAAACCTTACTGATTCTATTAATGAATAGGAATTATTAACAGATGTAATTAGATGAGTCACATAAGAGACAGACCACAGTGTGTTGGGTACAGTACATCAGCATTTATTCCATGCAGTTGTTTGCTCAGATTTTATTTCTCCCAGATACCCATTGCACTGTACACTGGATAATACAGGAAACGGACAGGATTGGTTGATCGTAATGCCATTCAACAGGAAAGGGAGTTGGAAATAAGATTAACAAAGAAACAGATGTTTGATACATGGGATGAGGCAAAAATGATGTCTACAGTTAGAGACAATCTCACAGAAATTCAGATGTTAGTAACTGGTGTTTTGAATAAAAAGGAGAAGAAGGGATCTTTGCAGAAGCACAGAATTGGCCTCACATGTCTTCAGACTAACGTCTCATTTACCCTGCTGTGACAGTCCACTAACTGCTTTTGGTTGTACTAGAAGTGTCTATGTTGAGATTAAAACACTTTAGGAATGCCTGATGTTGTGAATGATTGATGCTTAATTAATCATAATGTAATTGATGGAAGGTCAAATAAAAAAATGAAGCCAATGATATGACGATGCTTTTTGTTCTCCCATACACATACTGTCCTCTTCCCATACCCATTAATTGTGCTTCCTTTAAATAATACTTTTTTTCAGGAGAAATCATGGGTCATGACATTTCTAAAGCTGCCTGAAATTAAAGAACACCTTACCAGTCATTCATAATAAATTAATTCAATAATCATGTAGGCCAGCTACAAAGAAAAAATATCAAAATTAAATTAAATCTTAACAACAATCATACTTCACAGGATATTGATCGGATTACCCAGTCATTATAATACACTAGGTTATTTCACACTAACGTAAACAGAGTGAAGAAGAGGGTGAAGGAGGCTCGAGGAAAGGCAGCAGCGGGGCCAAGACTTTCCAAAGCTTTTAAAGGTAGGGTAGGTAATTCACTTCAGAAGCACTTTTTGTTATATTCTATGGAATGCTCTTAACATCCCTGTTTGATGTTCTCATAAACTTTCAAATTCTAGCGCACTCGAGCTGGTTTCTCCATTCTTACCTACCCTACCTTTAAGTAACAAAAAAAGGGAATTGATCCATCAGCACAATTTTAGATTCGCCTTGTGCTACTCGCTTCTCATGACTCACAAACTTCTGTCAATACTGATACAACACAGATAAAAGAACTTCCTGCTCGTTTTTTACCAGTCGCGCTGGTCCTAGTGACAGAAGAGGACAAAGAAAGGTTACATTACATTTACAGATGTTTATACAACAGGAGTTACTAACACTGAGATGAGGTTGTTGAAAACCAAGAGCAGCTTTATTGCTCCGGGGCCTCGTCTCTGGCTTTTATTCCTCACTTTATCTCGGCATTCAGCGTACACATGAGCTGACATCTTGACATCTTTAACGTTAAATTCAACCCTGGCTGGCTATTTTTCAAACGCAGAATCCTTAAGGATGACAAACACTCTAATAGGGATACAAAATATTTTTCAAAAAAAGCTCTCACAGATGCAGTATCCCTTTTCAGAGGCAAGAATAGTGATATTGCTGGGATTCTACATTTCGGACGGTGGAGGGAACTTTTAAAGGACATTTACAAAACACAAGAAAAAGTAAGCCGTTTTTAAATGCTGCCATCTAGTGGCTGTTGATATATTGCTTCTGCTCTCAACAACACAAACCCTGAGCATTAAAAGTGAGTTCATAAAAAGTGGACAATTTAAAAACATAGCATCCATACTAAGCTGTTTTACTCTTGTATCTAGCCTGCTAGACGCCCCGGATCCTGAGCAAGTACCTTCTTCCTCACCTGAGCGCCAACCTACATTATTGCTGTTTCATCCATGACAGCACAGAAAGCAATTTGTTTTAACCTGCTAGAAAAATGGTAAATTGGAACTGCTGCACCTAGGGATTTCAAGAAATGGGATACTGCACCTGGAAAGCAAATTAAACGCTCTACTTCTCTACATTACATTTAACGTCAGCAATAAAAGGTTGAACATCAAGGCTATCTGTAGGACCCTTTTTTAATATTCCTATATGGTCCGTAGTATGTGCCGCTTAAAGAGGATCCCTACACAATATTTGGTCCAGTACAGTTTCTCACAGTCCTCGAACAATCCTGAGATGAGACTTGAAACTGTAATGTCTAATGGAGAAGGAAAGGGCTGTTTTCATACACACTGAAACCTCCCTAAACATCTCACAACTCCTGATTGATGATGACAATGTCTCGAAGAGGATGAGCTGTGTGAGGAAGTTTCTTTTTTTTTTATGATCTCCTTAACTGTCTGTCTTCGTTGCACTGAGAGCTTGTGCACTTCATGCAGTCCTCTGGCAGCGTTGTGCATTTTTTGCGCGCTGCACAGGCATGCTGGACAGTAGAGAGGAGACCCTGGTGACAGAGGGGACACATGGTTTCTAGGAGTCCGGTTGCTAAGCAGGTTGTTCATGCTGGTGTTTTTATAAGCTCCCCATTCCTCACTCATCATGGTGGGGAGGGGATGGAAGTTGGAGAGGCAGGGTACCAGGGCTCATCATGAAGCAGGTAGATCTTTAGTAAGAAGGGGAGGTTCTTGTTGGTTGGGTATTTCGGATCATCATCATACAAAGCCCATGCTCAGTTTTCAAAATGTCCTTTTTTTTTTTTATCTGTTCAGATTCAGAGAATTTACAGATTTTCCTTCAAAACTCAGACAAAAATAAATTATGAATGTTCTACTGTACATTATCATTCAAAAGGGGGATCCCTGGATGCTGAGCTAGAGATGAGAGGGAACTTTTTTTTCTGGGAGAGATTGCATGGGGCTTTGCTTTAAGGAGCTTTGTTTACAATGTCGTCCTCTTATTGCTGTATCTTCTGCGGGGCAGAGTGGGACCCGAGGGCCTCAAGGCATGAAAAAGAAGCTGAAGCCCTGGGGGGCGGGTTTCACCACGAGGAAGGGGCTTTGTTGTTTCTGATGGTGGCATCGGAGCACTCTGCTTCAGACGTATCACAGTCTGAGTCCCCAAACTGTAGTGGATTCTGGGAGGGAAAGGGGGATTTAGTATTAGGGAATCTTGATTGTTTGATGGCATGGTTACATGGATGGCAAAAGTACACCATCCTTTACTCAAGTAGAAGTACAGATACTCGTGTTTAAAAATACTCTGGTAAAAGTAGAAGTACAGACTAAACTTCTTTACTCAAGTAAAAGTAAAGTATGGGCTTCGAAATGTACTTAAGTAAAAAGCACCTATAACTACTATCTGTTTAAAGAGTAACTGACCTCCCTTTATATTAAAAGAACAATAATGTCATTGTTAGCTAATTAATGTTTCCATAATGAACAACGGCAAGCTGACAAAGTTCTCATTGGTCCCTCTTGTTTAGAGAAGACCAGGAAATGATGGATACACGGATTGTGTTCAAATCAATAGGCACGCAATGACTCTAAATAGTAATGATCACGCCACCAAACGCAGATTAAAACTAAAGTAACAAACCTGTTTTGAAAATGTAAGAAGTAGAAAGTACAGGTATTTGTGTTAAAAATGTAAGAAGTAAAAGTAAAAAGTCGCCAGAAAAATAAGCAGCAATAAGCAAGTACTGATACCAGAAAAATGTACTTAAGTACAGTACAGTAACGAAGTATTTGTACTCNACGTTTTGATCACAGTTTATGTAAACAAATATTTCCAAGACACACCTTTATAATTATTAGGATAAATAAAAACAGTATTGTGTGTTGCATACTATATATACAGTAGCCAAACATATTGTTTAAAACTGGAGCGATTTAAAAATATGCATAAATAAATATTAAATGATAAAATAAGATATAAATGAACCACAAAAATAAAATAAGTTAGCCTACATGTATTTGTTATTGGCGATGGTAGGTTATTGGTTCTGTTCACATACTTATTTGATTAATAAAATGCAAACCGATCTTTTTCACATGGGTGTTTTAGAGTTGTACCCCCTAGATCAGTCTCTTGTAATTGAAGCATTTTACTTTAAAATGTTAAAATAAATCTTTGCGGGGGGGCTCCCCCGGACCCCCCCAGAGGATGTGAAGTCCACCCTCCAATTAAAACATGTTCATACAATACTAAATACATTTGAAGCCTTTTTATATAAGCTGCCCACCATGTCAATACGTTTATATTTTTGTAGTGTATTGGTGATAGTTTTTTAATTGCCAGCTAAAATCTTGCCTATGGCAGCAAATTGGTCAGAACTGGTGTCATCCCCACAGCACCCCCCATTTGAAACATGTTCCCACGGCTATGCACGCACCTACAACCTCCTAAAACAGGCTACAGCCGTTGTGTATTTTATTATGTGAAGCACTAAATGGTTTTAGAAAAATATCGACTCTTTGTAGATATCTACTAAACTAAAGCAAATACAGAGAGTA
>NW_011365510.1:90708-113887 GCF_000735185.1 Notothenia coriiceps | reverse complement strand
ACACCTTCTGTCCATATGTGCTTTTTATTTAAAACATTTTTGATTAACTTTTGGTTCACATTTCAATACATTCACATCTGACTGAAGATTGGCCCCATGTATTTGTGATGTTGCAAACTCTGTGGTACAAGGCGTGTTGTGAAGCTCATAAAGTGAGGCAAATAGAAATAATCAGCTGATGGAGTGTAGATGTGGAAATAGGTGCATTCGATCAGCTGACTATGTTTTTCTCCACACTTTATAAGCCTATAACGTAGGGTTACGTGTGGTAACCCATGTTATATAAGCACATTGGAGCCCTCTACTGGACTCTATGGGTACTCCCCTCAATCCTATCTATGCACGCATTCTTTCACTGAGACTTATACCCGTAGCCGGCCCCCTGGGTGGGCCTACCTGAATGCGCGCTAATCCACTGCATAAGAGGCGGCCCCACCCGCTCACTGNGGAAATGAATTTCAGCGCGCCATGTTGAAGGACATCTCATTTCTCTAAATAGCTCCTCCAGAGAGCCTCCTCGACGCTCGATCCTCGGTCCTCGAAGTGCATTTAGAGAAATGAGATGTCCTTCAACATGGCGCGCTGAAATTCATTTCCGGGTCACAACCGGAGGACCGAGCAGTCGAGGAGGGGGATTTGATGAAATGAGAAAGGGCCCCTCAGTGCTCTCCAAACAAACACACAGGACATCCATCACACGGAGGTTTCTCCCTGAAGTCTCTGCAGCTCTCTGGACAACACGCTGTCTCAATCCGTCCACAGTGAATATGAGGGGGGAAATTAAAATAAATGCTTTAGAATAAGAAATATAAAGTTGACAGTTGAGTTGCTCAGTTTTTTAAGATTGTCAATACTATTACTGTATAACTAATATATCAGGTTAAGAGGCACATTCAAATAAAGATTGGTCTTTAAATACATTTTGAATTGTTTGTCTAAAGTCAAGGATCTAGAACTGATACTTAGTTTTAATGGTAGTCTGGTTATTATGCTGTTTGGAGGAGGCATCACAGGTAAGAGCATTAACTAGCTACCATCACATGTACCTTAGCTTGACTTAAATGTATTAAACGTATAATTAAGTGATGGCAAAATATAAATAACTAATGTCATGCAAACATATTAATATTTGCTTGATTCCAGAGTTGAATTTAGCATAATTGCATATAAACGTCAAGGAATTTTAAGATTCTGAAATCTTCGTTCAAAATAGAAAATAGCATGGATAATTTACAAAGGCTTTGAAAACACCACCGTTAGTGCCAAAGCAATAGGCTATAATATATTAATTACTGCTGTAGACTACAACCACTACTTGTTTAGCTAGCATAAACTCAACACAGCTAGCGTTAGCTGGCTAACTGACGTTATTTTGCCGCTAAACTGCACAATATAAAACGGTTGTCTTCAAAGCGGATTTAATCCTCAATCACAATAATAATATTCAAAGTAATACTGGGAAAGTAATAGGCAAAACTTACCGTTGATTGACGCGCCATGTCAGCGGCCTGGTAGCGACACAACCGTTAGCCCCGCAGTCAAGCCTCGTCGTTCTGATAGCTCCGCCCCTTCGCTCCAACCCCCCTCCCTCCCCCCAAATCTACAGCTGATCTACAGGTGAAAATTACTTTTGCGACACATTTATCGCAAGAAGTGTAGCAAAAGTCAAGACCGCAGATTCGTCGATTTATACTGCCACAGAGCAGATTCGTCAAGTTGTAATGACTGATTTGAGAGGTTGTAATAACCAAGTTGCAGTTGTAATGGAAAATATATTTTTAAAAAATGTATTTTTCTGCAAGTGAACATTTCATCACTAAGTTCATTTTTTTTCTACAAGCTACAAAAACTTTTTTTTTCTTCTGTGACTTCAAATTTGGTTCACAGTTACGTGGATATTTTATACAAGTGTACATTTGGTTCACAGTTACGTGGATATTTTTATACAAGTGTAAGTGTATGCACACAAGCTCAGATTTTTTTTCTGCAAGTGCTCACATCAGGATTTACACGCTCTCGCATTTTGCACCATATCTACCTTCATAACCTGCAGCGGTGAGCGGAACAAAACACACACTTCAGGTTAGAATATCACACGTAGGCCTAGCTATTTTAATTACCTCTCAAACTAACAAACTAGTTATAAATATGTTTAGTTTCACTGTCGGGTCACTCATTACTGATCCGCGAGCTGCATGATACTGACGGGCTGTCAGGAGAGGGAGAGAGCGCTCCGTTTATTATAAATGACTGTACACTTTTGAATAATGTAGTTAATCTACTATAATTAGTTTGTTTAATATTTAAATTATATCAATTTGTTTTAAAGCTCAATAAATAACAAAGAAGACCTTTGACCGGCACTTTTCTAATTTTGTCCGGAAGATTTTAACTTTAACGGACATGTTGAACGGCGAAAAGATATTCTAACGGGAACTCTGCTACTTCCCAACTCTGCATGGCTATAATGACAGATTTTAACCACAGTACTGACCTCGTAGCTGTGTTCGTCGGAGCACAGTTTCCCCAGGGAGATCTGGGTCTTCACCCTGCGGACGGCGCACTCCTTGTCGGAGAGGCCGTCTGATTGGGTGGAGATGTCGATGGGGATGTCGGGGGTGTGGGACAGCAGCTCGTCCAGGTGCTCCTCCTGGCTGGTGCTCAGCCTCTCCAGGGGCCCGCTGTGGGAGTGGTCGCTGGTGTTCCCCTCCTCCCCGTCAGACACCGACAGGTTCTCTGAGCTGAAGGTGGAGTAGGACTGGAAGCTGCTCATACAGCGATGAGGCCTGTGAGGCAGCGGAGGAAGAAAACATACATTATTTTAATCCAGTTGTTCCATTTATATACTGCTTTATACGTGTTTCATTGTATACAGCAAACTACAGTGATTATATTGGTTATGGTGCTGTATTGGCCTGTCCTTTTTTTGCAGCATGTCATGTAACAGCTTTACAACACAGTGAAGGTCGAGGTGGCAGACTTAGCAACCAACTAGATTTTACCTCTGTCTCCGTGGAAACTCCACTTCACTATCAACCTCTCCCTCCTCCTCTTCAGACGACTCATCCCCACCCTGTGAGGGAAGAAATGACAGCTGTCACACACACACACACACACACACACACACACACACACACACACACACACACACACACACACACACACACACACACACACACACACACACACACACACACACACGGCTCTGCTCACCTTCCTGAGGGGTCTGAGGGTCCGGGGCAGGGCGCTGGCCAGGATGTGAGTGCGTTGGGATGCCTGCTGTTCCTGCGGCTCAGCTTTCTTTGCGGCCTCTCCGTCCGAGGTGGGGTCTTTGCTCTGGGCCCCTAAAGAGGACACGGAGCCTTTCTGGGTGTTGAGCAGGGAGTAGTGAGGCAGCTCCGGGTGGCTGGCCGCAGGAGGGGTCTCCTGACAGTGTAGGCAGCCGGGGAAGGGATGGGCCTGGCAGCAGGGGCACAGAGACCCAGCACCAGCACCAGCAGCGAGGCTGGTGCTGGTGGATGAAGTCCGCTGTCGTGTGTTTGCGTCCACAGCGGTGGATATGAGGTCGGGGCTGCAGCCGGAGACGCGGCGCTGCAGGTGGTCCGTCTGAGGGCTGCGGAGAGGGGCTGCGGGGCCGAAGTAACGAAGGTTGTTGGCACAGTTGACAACGGCCTCCTCGCGGCCCTTCAGGGGGAGAAGAGGCCCCTCTGTGGTTGGGAGGTGGTGGTGGTGGTGATGGAGGAACGGCTGCTCCTGGAGGGATTGGGACTCTTCTAACGCTGCGGTGAGAGGCCTCAGCAGGCCTGGGAACTCGCTGTGGCTGCCCTTGCTGTTGGCGCGGCGATGGCGAGGCTTGCTGCGGTAGCGGGCTTTACCGGGAGGGGTGGAGATCTTGGGGCTGGCGGAGAGAGGCGAGGGGGAGGGGAGGTGGTCCAGGCCCGGGATGCCTTCAGAGCGAAGCAAGTCCGGCCTGAAAGAATGGCATTTATTTAACATTACATAATGTATCTGAATTTATTTATTTTCCTCATAACTTTATGTCCAATGTGTAAAACTTCAACTTCTGGCTTTACTAGAACCTAATTAAGTAAGTCTGTATTAGTTTATACGAGTTGTACAGTGGCGTATTGGAGAGTTTATTTCTCTTATTAGTGACTTTAAAACCCCAGAGAATATTTTGCTTGGAAATTGTTGTTGTTTGTTATCACTTTACAAAAATGTAGTTTTTACACTGAATATTATACCCCTGTAATTCCTTTTTAAACTTCAATGGCCCAATGTCAATTATTTAACAGATCAATTTGTAACTCATCATCTGGATGAACCTGAGAATGCCAATGCTAATCGATGTTTGGCGTCATACTTTTCAAATGAGCTGCTCGATTCTCTACAGTTCATACCGTTTGGTGTTGGGCATCCCAGGTTTGTGGGACATGCTGCTCTTCTTCTTGATGAGCTTCTCGACAGCGTTGGACCTGACGATGGGTCGGACCAGCTGGCGCTTATAGGTTCCGGGATATTTCTTCTCCACTGCCGACTCTCTCCTGCAGGTGCGGCAGAATTAGTTTGGAGTTACCGTAATTTTCGGACTATAAGGCGCACCTGAATATAAGCCGCAGCAGCGTCATACCACTCTTGGTTCCACTTTTACTTTTGCGCGCTACCTGTCTCACTCTTTTCCGGCCTCCAGCTTTTCCTGCTGGAACCCGCCGCTTAAAGGTGGGGGTCCGCGGACCGGCCATAGAGCCCATAGAGTTAAAGGTGGTGGCCGTTAGCTGTACAAATCCATAGATTAGCCGCACCGTTATATAAGCCGCAGCGTCGAAAAATAGGGAAAAAGGCGCGGCTTATAGTCCGAAAATTACGGTACTTAACAGAGCGCAGCATTCACACACAGTTTCAAGAGTTTAACCAACACTAACATTACTCCACAATTGATCTGAAACCAATACAGATGATCCCTCTTTCAGTTTGAATGCAAAAAATTACTTTCTATTTTATTTATTTCTTTGATTGTTTTGTTTTTTTGGAAAACACAGGACAAAATATACAGGAATTTTTCAGAAGAGGGAGAAATCCTCACGGGGGAAAAAATGTATCACGGAATTGGCAAACAAATCTGAGGTTCATTTCCCAAGCAAAAATAAGTAGTTGCCTGAGAAGTGCAGCCAAAATGTGAAAACCATGTAAAACACACGTCTGAATCAGGGACATCTTTTAAATCACTTCTTAAAACTCTCCTTTTTATTAAAGCTTATAACTAATGATGATACCACTCTGTTCGACTTAACATCCATGTATTATTTCTTTTACCTTCTTTCTTTTTTTGTATGACTGCTGCTATGAAATGCTGGATATTTTATTGGGTGGGTTTGGGGAATTTCTCATGCTTTGTTGCCAACTGAACGGTTTGTTTTAATCCATGTAAAGCACTTTGTGACGTTGTTTTGAAAAGTGCTGTATCAATAAAGTTATACTTATTATTATTAATAGTGATGTGAATCTTTCGCTGTACTCTGTGTAGGGCTGCTCGATAATGGCAAAAATCATAATCTCGATTATTTGGGTCAATAATTGATATTAAAAACGATTATCCATTTACTTTGAAAACATCAATTTATTGAAGAAAAAAATGTGAACAGTATGTTTTTATCAGTTGATTACCCTGAACTTTAAGCATAATTCAACTGAATAATAAAAAAATAATCGTTTTATTTCGATTACGTTGTTTTCGTAATCGTTGCAAGCCATAATCGTAATTGCGATTAAAATATGATTAATTGAGCAGCCCTAACTGTGTGTAGTGACAATAAAGGATTAAAATCTAATCTAATAAAACACCCTATTGTTCTAGTGTTACAAACTGACTGAAAATAGTTACTTTTTCTCTATTCTCCTCACTAACTAAATATACAAACATTTGTCCTCCTGACGGACCATTGTAAAGATCTCCATTATTTTATTGCTGGAAAAACCTTTTATAAGGAGCAAATAATAGTAAGGTCTGATACTGAGGAAGGGAGCAGGACAGCAGCACATCTAGCTGATGAATACCCTGATGAAGGATTTATTGACATACTTCATGAGTTCCTTCTCGCGGACCTCCAGCTGCAGCATGATGGCGCTGAGCTCCATGTACAGGTTGTTGGCTCGCTCCAGCTTCCTCTCATAGTGCTCCCGGATATCCAGTGCGTGCCTGAGAGAGTTTAGGAAATGCATACAAATGTTTACTTCCAAACTCATTACCAAGCTACATCATTAACAAGGAGTATGTCATTCAAATACTTTTGAAACCACAACAAGCTATGGGTTGCCTGCTGCTTCCTCTACCTGTAAATCATGCCTCCTTGTGTCTCTCCTCCCTACACACCTGAGTTCATCCCTCCTGCGTCGGATCAGCTCCTCGTCCAGCCTGTGGATGCAAGTGCCTTCACTTTTGATCTTCTCAAAATGTTTCTTCACTTCCTCCCTCCATTCTGACTGTAATATGGATGAACACATACAAAGAAAAATGAAAATCCACTCTTGCACACATATTCAATGAGACTCAGCACTAAGATAGTATAATAGTTATTAGTATAGAGAGAATATAATAAAGAGATTAATACTATCTATCTTATCTACTGGCTTGTGTACTACTTTATTATTTAAGCACAGGAAAGTTGTGTTTGCAATTGTATAAAGTCCTGTGACAAATACAAAGTGGAGGTTATTGAGTAAAGTAGGGCCGACCTGAGACTTGAAGTAGGTCTCCTGAGGAGCTCCCAGGATATCAGCAGCAGCAATGTCGAGGTGTAGGAGGATCTGACGAAATGAGGGCCTATTCCTGGGCTTGCTTTGCCTAAAATAAGCAAATAACAGGGAGACGATATGTAATTATATGAGAACGGTAAGGAGGCGCCGTTAGCATTTGTCTTAAAGTATAGACGTAGCACCAAACCTTAAAACAGAATACACAGTGTTATCCACACGCACCATGTTTGTTTCATGAGGATTTTGAAGCCATCCGGGCAGGTGGAGGGGACAGGAAGGTGGAGACTGTTGCTGCCCACACCCCAAATGATGGCGGATGAGTCCACGTCTTTGTAGGGAATCTCTCCGGTCAGAAGTTCCCACAACACGACCCCAAATGACCTTCAACAGAAAAGCAAAGAGAGTAAGGCGTCAGTACAGCTCCACATTAATGACTTTACATTTCTTCACTGTGTAGTTTTAGTACTTACCAGATGTCTACTTTTTCCGACACAGGCTCATTTCTTATCACTTCTGGGGCCATCCAGGCCACCGTACCCGCAAATGACATCTTTGTACTTTTGTCACTGAGCTCTTTGGACGTTCCAAAGTCAGAGATTTTCACAGTGTCGTTGTATGTGACCAAAACACTGAAAAACAGACACAGACAGAAAACTTGTCAGCAAGGTTTAATCTAGAGAACCAAGAAAGACAAAGCTTCTACAAGTTTACGGTGGTCCTGTAATAATCTTTATCCTCCTCTAGTAATTATAGTGTTCATATAAAAACATCATATTGAAGCCAAGCAGTGTCAGAGCGACATTAATCCAGGTCACATGAACCTGTGTTAAACCTTTCAGACTTTATCCTGTGACATTTCCACTGCTTTTAAAGGGGGTTGACATTCTTTTTGTAGCATTTAAATCCCCAAGCCAAAAAGATGGCTACAGAAGCACAATTGTACATCTGAATCAGCCCATTAGCGAAATGAGACTGACCTTTCCAGCACAGTCAGTAGCCTGCTATCATTCTGCTGACTAATACAGTGTTTGGCACTGCAGCAGCATGATGATATCGATTAGAGGAACAGGGCTACAGTGTGCAGGGGAGGAGGAGCAGGACACTGTTTCGACTCTTGTCGAAGGAGAGAGGGTTTTATTATTTCTGAGAATAACATTAGTTAACGTCAAGACTCCAAACAGATGAATGGATGAATTGTTGTTGCTAATCAACTTGAAGTACCACAGCAGGGCTTTTACATAACAGGGAAAAAACAAGAAAACATATGCGTACCGACGCATTGAAATTTAAATTATATCTATTACTATTCAACACAATTATAAGTGGGGGACCCACTCAATGTAAAGAATATAAGAATATTTTGCATAGTATTAGAAAACAAAGTGGTGAGAGCTGAAATGTAAATACTAAATGTAAGCTTTTCATGTTTGATAGTGATAAGATAATTGATAATTTCACATATTTAAAGTACAGAAGTTCATAACCTATAGTTTACCTAAGATTAAGAAAGGATAGGATGTAGTCAGCAAAAATGGATGATTCAATATCCCAGCTCTAACCTAACTGATATTATAGTTTTTACAAAACAAAACAAAATAAAGAACATTAAAACTTATTTTGCCAATGTGTTGTTTTCCTTTGAAACTGTGAACAACATCCAAACTAGGACATGTCTGGCTCTAGTCCGAGTAGTACTGGGGCCGATCACTAACCAATGAGAAATGTGGCTTTATATTATCGTTATAATTAATATTCTTATTAATTTTGCATCCCTAAAACGAAATACACTTTCATTCTAAAGTACCAGGAAAGGAGGAAACTCACTTGGGAGACTTGAGATCCCTGTGGATGATCTTGTGCAGGTGCAGGTAGTTCATGCCGCTGGCGATGCCCGTGGCCCAGTCCACCAGCATCCTGGGGGTCACCTTCCTGCCGGCCCTCAGCACCTCATACAGCTGGCCCTGAGCACAGTACTCCATGATGATGCAGTAGCAAGGCGCCTGGGTGCACACACCCCTGAGATGGACAAACAACAGGAACAATGGTTTAAAGACCGATGGATCCTGATAATGACAACATGTTTCAACCTTGACCATTTGAATACCATCAGGTAACATGCTGTTATTCCTACTTGAAGCTGATGATATTTGGGTGCTTGAGTTTTCTCAGGGGTTTGATGTCCGTCTCCTTCTGCTCACGCACTTTCTTGATGGCCACCTCCTCAGAGCGGAAATTTCCCAAGAAGACGGCGCCCTGAGCACCGCTGCCCAGCCACTTCAGCTCTGAGATCTCCTCGAATGGAACCTCCCACATGTCTGGAAACAAGAAGATGACATTTTGTCAAAATAAAATATTATGCAACAGTGTGAACGGTATTGTCAATTGTTTTTCTTTCTGTCCCTTTTTTTCTTCCATGCTCTTATTTGCTCTTTAGAGGAATCGTTCGAAACTAAGCTCATTGTCTCCTTGCTGAGAGTTAACTAAAAAAGGAACAGTAAATATGAAGCTTCAGCTAGCAGCACAGTTAGCACAAAGGAAATGGGCAGATACAGTTAGACTGGCTTTAAAAGTACAACTTAAGCTCACTAATTAAATACTTGTTTGTTTAATTTAATAATAAAAAATAAAAACAAGAGTAAAGATTACCATTTTTCTATTTTATTTTGGGTTGGGCGTGAATAACATCTTGGCTAAACGGAGCCGTACCTCCTAAAGTTCTTTAAAATAAATCCCCATTTTTCTTGAGGTTGAACCTAATTAAAAAACTTTCAAATAAGGGACACATGTAATTTGGGTTTGTAATGACCAATCATTTGAACACATCAGAGTTATAGAAAAAGAAAAACACACCCAACATGATTCACACTAAATGTCATATTTCAGGCCAAACCAAGCAAATAAATACAACGCCCTGTGCATAACTGCTATATCTGTCAAACGATGAATCATATACTTTTCCATCCTTGCTATGGGGTTTAGGAAGCAGAGCGGAGGAGAAGCTATGATGCTGACATCTCCAGCCACATTTGGACATTAGCTAAGAAACCACGATACCCAGCCCAGTTCTGTCTGACCTCGACTCTGTGCGACTCTACCTTAACCATGACCTCGATTTAGACTGACAGCTGACCCGCCTCGCCCACAACGGCAATATGGTGAAGCTGGAGCCGGCTATTCAATTACAGTTTCAGACTACATCAGGAGAAACAGGAGGGAACTAGAGTTTGTTTTTCAGAAGGCTTAAAGGGACATTTGAATTAAACACAGAGAATTAAGTTTCCTGAAGAAACGTAAACCCAGAACTCACCTTGCTGTTGTAGCTTGTATTCTGTCGAGTACGTTTTTCCTATGATGTTCCAGACAGGTCGTAGACAGCCGAACAGCCCCTCCAAGAACCCCCCCGAGCCGGGCCCCGCTCTGTGGAAGTGCAGCTTGATGTCATCGGGGTGAGGATGGTGGTGGTGGTGTTGGGTCTCCCCCCCCTCTTCACTGTAGTCTGCTGGACAGTCTAACATCTGCTCCTCCGTCACACTCCCACAGCCGTGCTCACAGGGAGCGTTCGGAGACCCGGCCTCCTCGTGGCTCTGCTCCTGCAGCTGGAGCACGCTGTTGTCAAAGTGTCCGCCCTCGCTCCGGGTTGAGTCCACGCTCAAGGCTATGTTCGGGGGAGTTACACCCCCCAGCAATGAGTCCTCGTCCTGAACGGGCGTCTGCAGGGTCTGCAGGGGGACGGGCAGGTGCGTCGGCGGGGCGAGGTCCGTGATAATCTGAGGAGGTAGGTTGAGAGGAGGCGCCTGAGGAGGCTGAGGTTGAGAGTTGGGCGCGTTTGAGTTCTTCATGTTGTCCCCGACCACGGTGAGTTTGAGCTCCTCTTTCAGTTTGCCCACCAAGAGACTGGGGCAGGGCGTCCACGAAAGCACCTCGGGGGAGCTACCCATGGTGTCGTGCACGTGCATGGGCTACCCAGTGACAGTCAGCGGGGTGCGTCCTAACACACTGGTTTGTCTGAATGCTGAAAATCACCTGCAGAGTGGACACAAGAACAAGAGGGGGGGGTTATCTACAATATTACGTCCATAGGAAATGAAATACAGATTATCCATTTGGATGATTGTAGACACCCCCACACAACATAAACACAAACTGTTGCCATGGGAACCTATTACTTCCACCAGGAGAAATGAAATCCTCTCATTTCCTCTCATGGATCTGGGATTGAGAGAGCTTACATTAATGATGATTATTTTTAACTGGGAGTGCAAACACTACAGGATGGAGGAGATCAGACATATAAGAAAGGCTTTAAATCAGGGCACACAAGACAGGATTTTTGAATGAAAGACATTGCACAGCGGATAAAAATAACGCAATTCTGGGAAACTTCCGGGAAACAGTCGGGCTAAACCACACACACACACACACACACACACACACACACACACACACACACACACACACACACACACACACACACACACACACACACACCTCTGTGCAGCAGTAACAGTATAGCAGGGATTAAGTCTTGATGTGTATTAGGACAGCTGAGAGCAAAACATCTGCCACGCACATCCCATTCTCACTGCTTAGTAACCAGCAGGGCCGGCAGGAGCCACCACGGGCCCTTAGCCAGCTGCAGAGCGGAACATCCAAACCCTCTACACTGCCTATTAGTGTATGTAGGCTATGGATAGTGGTAGACAGGTGTGTCTGTGTTTTGTTACTCTAGCTAATTAAATGCCTGAAAAATGAACATATTATCACAAGAAATTGTCCCACTATTGAAAAGTGTTATAAAAATCCATTAATTAGAGCTGTTTTTTATTTGCACCTTAGTCTGCAATGGCCAAATACAGAGATATTAAAAGGAATAGCTTGAAGTATATTGAAAAATCTTTTATTTGATTAATCTAAAAGTACATCTATTCATATTGTTTCAACCCAGTGGTCATCAAAACCTGAGAACACATATTTCTCAAACGTGGCAAATGGAAAATATATATGTACAGTTGTAGAGGATTTAACAGCTTAAAGAATAAACAAGGATAAACAAGGATAATATGGTGCAACACACAAATCCCAATAACACCTCACAGTCTTCATAAGCGAATGAACATCTCCGGTGTCATAAATGATGAACTTTTTGGATACAATCTTTAATCTTGATAATGAGGATTTATAGCTAAAATGTGTTTCACTTATTTGAGATGTATTTAATCAGGAAACGCTTAATTGAGATAAAGAAAAACGTATTGGCAAGAGAGGCAGGAGCATAATAAACAAAGTTTCAGACATGCAGCGTTTAAGAGTTACAGGAAACACAACTCAGATACCAGCATGAGTGCAGTTCTTTCTCTCCCTTTATCTCCAGGAGGACATGCCCTTAGAAATCCAATCAACTTTGAAGGGACAGTAGGAAACAGAGAGAGCGATATAGATAGAGGCTGTACAGTGTGTACAGTCGGAACAGCAGATCAAAGTCCAGGAGGTAGGAGACCGAGAGGCTGTGAGCTGGCTCTGTGTTACGTGGAGGTTTCCTGAAGGGGACACGCCGGCCATGAAGTCCTTTTGAAACGCACTTTGTTTATGTTGCCCTCTGCCGCGAACACTGGCATGAACGCACAGTTCTTCCTTTGGGCATGGGTCAAAGTACAAAAAGTAGACCCCATGGATACAGATAACTTTGATGCTGAAATGCTGCAAAGCTTTGACCTCAAGCCTGCAATCCACAGTCCAACATGTGTGTGTGTTTAATAATGCATTTGACATTTTTCCCTTTGGGAAACGATAATAACAGAAAAGATGGGGAAGGAGCAGGGGGATTCAAAATCCTTGACAGGAGATGCTCTCAGTTACATGAGATGTGTCCTAGACCTTTGCTCCGAGCAGATGCCGCTTACATGTTTGTGTGAATGCATGTACTGTATCTGTGTGTGTCTATCGGGGGGGGGGGGGTAACCTGAGCGCTGTGAGAGTGTAGTGGCTGCCAGAAGCTCATCTATAATGCAGGGCCGTCTCTAAGCAGGTTGCTGAGAGTGCAGGGGAAGGAGAGAATGCTCTCTCAGGTATCCAATAAATCCGTCCCTTCCACAGCCAAGACAATCGAGCTGTGCGAGTAGGGGCCCGCGCTGTAATTCCACCCCACGGACAATTCTCGGAGGTGGGCTTCTGACGTGGGCCACGCCGGGTGGATGTGGTCGGCTGGACAAAAACCCTCAAGCACTGTAACCCCTATAACCCAGCTAAAACTGCTCCATTTTCTTTTCACTACAGGGCACAGTCTGACATAAAACCTGATGCCTTTGTGCCTCTTGTAAGTTTGACCCATGTGTACTCTCCTTCCTCACAGGCTGAATCAGGAGTACGTGCATCTATATCTGATGCCAACAATAGGAAACGGACCTCTCGCTCTCTCCCATTAATCTCTAATGGAAGATCTCCATGTGCATTGAATCCCATGAATAATGTTTGGGCGTCCGGATTTCATTTCCACATTTATTTATTTACAGGACTTTCCGAAAGAGACCGTGACTGGGCAAAAGGACACAATGACCGCTGTTTGCTACATGTTTGCATGGAGTATGCTAGATATAGCTTCAGAGAATGTAACAATGCAGATGGTCAGCAGAATGGATAGAGAGAAGAGAGAGAGAGAGAGAGAGAGAGAGAGAGAGAGAAATGATCAGGGGCTGATCCTTTAATCCCTCTAGGGCTCTAGAGACAAGCTTGTACAAACACAGACCCTATTCAGCCCTCCCCCTCTATGTATCCTCTAAACACTTCCTTTCATTTCTTTCCTCTCTAAAGGCCACCTAATGTCAACAGCATCACAGCTAGAGCATCCTTAGTGTATGAACACACTTATAGCTGTGGCAGAGAAGGAACTCACTGATATTCTGTACTACACCACACTTTATATGAGTGTGTGTTTGTGTTTGTGTGTGTGTGTGTATGGCAGCTGGCGATGCAGTGGGATCAGGTTCTGAGACCACACGTGCTCGCACACACACACCCACACACATGCCCGGGGTGTGTCCGGCAGGATCCAATAATCCCACTACTCCCAGCAATCCTCTGGGGAGTGGAGTGTTTTTTTTTGAGGCACTCAGCAAATCCCAAAATGGTTGTTTCGATTTTGTTTCTACAGACTGTATCTTCACAAAAGCAGTTGGACCTTCCACACTATATTAATGCAGCAACAGACAGACCTTTAACACACACAGAGGGGCGCATTGCATTCATGCTCACACTCACACACAGCAGCAGCAGAGTCCTCTATGTCTCTATCATCCCGCTCCTCATTAAGGGAAGCCCTGCTGGGCCCCACAGGGGGAACCTCCCCTTAAAGGTGACAGCTGCGCCACCAACAAAGAACCAATTTAGCCGCTATCCCACCTCATCATTCACACGTTACCATGTCAACACAGCATCCATCCTGACCTTCTGCTACCAGTCACACTCAGTCTCATCCAACACTCAGGTTTGGAGAGGCCAAAAAAACCTTTTTGAATCCACTCAGGCTGTCACACAGGGGGAGAAGAATAGGGTTGGTTTTAAAGAACATACTGTGTGTTCACCGTTTTCTAAAGTTGAGAGTGGGTCAACTTTCCCAAATAATATTTTGCGCATCAGAATGTATTTACTTTTCTTTAACAACAATGTACATGTTATAGCTGTCATCCCAAAAGAAGATGGATACACCTTTCTGTCTCATACCAACCCCTTTAACAACGAATAAGATAACATTACATACACAGACATATGACTTCAACACTGAACAAGAGTAAAACACAGATTATGTCGAAGGAAAGATAAATACCTGCTCAAGAACTCCTCGCTTAAAACAAACTGAGAAATAAATTGATGCAGAGAGCAGCATTCGTCTCCGATGAGAGCACCGCAAGTGATCAATAAGTGTATTAAAGTATAATAAAACTGGACGAATGCAAAAGTCTCTTCCCATCAGTAGCCGTGGACTCTCTTTGTGCTGAGCGACACATGCGACCGTTATTCTGGGTCACAGTTGAACAGCTGAACTCTGGTATCTGTACTCGTCTCTCTTGTCAATGCAGACTATGGACTTTCATGGCTAGAGTTCATCATGTGAGTAATAAATGTTATGAAACAGAAATCAGGAAGCACGCTGTTCATAGATTTCTTTGTCATACGAGGCAGAAAGAATTATAACATTTGAAGCAATATGAACATCATCGGAAACACGACTCTGGCCCTGATTTGATAGTCGGATGTGGGCCGATGTCTAAATCAGCTTTCCCTCGCCATGAGTCCTGCCAGAGGGGATTGGACAGCCGGCTGTAGGTGGGTGAAAGTAATAATCTGCTGCGGTGGAGGAAAATAAACAAATTCTGGCACAGCGTTCGGGAATCTGCCGTCACACAGCCGATATTTCCCTATAATCCCTGTTTCTTCATCTTCCGATTCCCTATGGTGACTCACCTGAGCTGGTTCAAGTACCTGGTGGTGGCTGGAGGGGGAAACTAGCCACACAGCAATAATCCCTGCCTGCCTGTTTGGAGTTTCCTGGGGTTGCATGGGAAATAAAAGCAAGGTCAAGGCAACGCCTGCTGAGGCCCAACTGAGGGAAATCATCACCTTGAATTTGCCTTTTTTGCTGTGAAGAATGGATTTATCAGAGAGAGGAAGAGGGTCAGGTGGGTGATTGAAACTCACAGTTAACTGACAGGAGGATGAAAACCAAAACAGCTACACCTCGGCTTCTCCTTCTGAAATCCAAAACATCAATGACTGACTGCGTGTTTGTGAATGAGTTTAACAGACCCAGCTAAACAAAATGCTCTAGCAGAATAACACATTAAGTTCAGGGTTAACAAGACTGTGAGTCCAAACACAACACAACTCGTGCCTCAAATAGCCTCAGCCAGTACGAGCCAGAATCAGAGAAAAATAAATAACTGAAGAAAAGAGTGTGCGCCATCGACACGTCACACACTCTCCCTCTGGCTTCATTCTCCCAGCCACTGCATCCAGGACACACAGCCTCCTAAAATCTGCAACTACCAAGCTAACTCGGCTCTATAAAAACTCACAGGGCTTCAATATCGGCCTTTTCAGTCAAGCATGCTCTTTGTTCCAAGCTATTCTAACAGGAAAAAGCTTTATGGAGCTCTTTTTACGAGTGCTAACCAGATCCACCCGGAAAGAGATGATGAATGCAAACAGACAGAAAGGGACGGTGAGGCCAAGGAGACAGTGGAGGGGGAGAATAGCTTAGAGAAAAGTAGAGGAAGAAAAGCACACAGAAGAGGACATGGAAGGTTATGAATGAGCAAGATAGCGAGGACAATTACATGGCTGGAAACAGAGAAAGAGTTGAAAATGAAAGAGCGACGAACAATAAAAAAGGGAGAAAGTGATTTTCTGCTGCTGTGGTTGCTCGCGGCACGATACTGTACCTAGCACGCTCCAATGGGAAAGACTCCCAGAGCGACAACAAAGGACACAAGAGGAGCCGGCTCCATGTGAACTGGGCCTGTCTGCGCTGCACGGCCAGGAGACAGCAGCACACACTCCACACACACTCCACACCAGAGCAGCTGCTGCCACAACAGTCCCTCTTGTGCTCCTTTAATAGGGACGGTCTGCCTGGCCCGCCAACAACAAGGAACAGACGCACACAAAAAGTGACAGAACAAGACAAACACACACATATGGCAGGAGGCTGGCTGTGACTGGCACCATTTGAATGGCTGCAATATGAAAATACACAAAACTGTAGAGCTAAAGATTGAAATGGGAGCTGAACAAGAGAAGTGGGTGTGTTGAGCTGCATGTCCTGTACTCTAAAGACAGACTCAGCCCCAGGAAATCAATACACATTAGTGCTTCTATTAGCTCCGCAGTAATACACCTCATCAATGTTTAAATATTTCATCTTTTAACCCGAGATGCTCTAGAAAGAAAGTCCTCATAGATGTGAATATACAGCCATTATTCTAAACGCTGTGTGGAGAATGGATGGATGGAGTTCTCCCCTCCTCCTCCCCTCCTCCTCCTCTCCTCTAAAGCCCGGCTGCCAGCTACTCATCCTGTGCAGTTACATAAACATGCTTAGTAACAGAGGACAGAGGTGGGCACACACAGAGCTTTCATACTGCAGAGTACAATGAAGAGATGGATGAAGATGCAAAGTGGGGTCAAAAGTCAAGGATGATGAAAAAGAAACTCAATCTAGAAAATCTGATGTGTTTAAATGCTCATACGGAGGTGCCAGTGGGTGTGTGCAGTACACGTGTGCCCCAGAAAAAAGTCTGTCAGCACAGCGTCATAATACCTCAGAGTACCATATGGCTGCTCCCTCAGGAGGTGGAGGTTCAGCAAGTCTATACCTTTCCATACATCTCGTCCTGTCCTTCAGAGAAGTACTGCATCAAAAAACAGCAGCAGCAGCAGCATCACCGCTGAGGCTTAAAATAGCTCCTGCACGCACCGACGCACGACCGCTCGACACACTCCTGCAGCACTGAGCAAACACTGACACAGCAGCTGATTCACATACAAACAGCACACACACACACACACACACACACATTGAATGTGCACACACACACACACACACACACACACATCAGATAAATGCCATGAAAGAAAAACAACATATAAGAACTTAAGTACCTCCACATCGCACCGCTTCCACGCAGATGTACGACAAAGACGCAGCATCAGCAGATTACTCACAGCAGACAGAGCTCAGGTCCATGGTCCTCTCAAAGCTCTGAGGCGAGGATGGGAAGGGGGGGAGACTATCGGGGGGAGAAAAAACTGAACCGATGGTAAAGACGGAGAAAAACGGCAAGAAAAGCAGGGATAGAGGGAGAGTGACGGACATTCCTCCAACTCCCGCAGCACCTGCGATGTGAGTGGGTGGGTGGCAGCGTCACCGGGTCGCTGAAGACCTGCTCACGTCACACTTTTCATGAATGGAGCTGTCTGACGCAGAGAGGACGCGGCTCCAAGAGCAGGGGGGAGGGGGAGCAGGAGGGGGTGGAGCTCTCTGTTCAGACTCCGAGAGGAGGAGTAAAGAGAGATGAAGAGGAGAAGAGAAGGAGGGGGGGATGCATTTCAAAGCAGCACCAGCTGGCAGCAGCAGGTTAGGCTGCAGTGGCGTCTCTGCACTGTAAGTAGGACAGACTGTTTCTGCACTAGAGAAAATCCCTTTGTGCAGAATCACTCCTCACTTCCCTCCATGCCACTTGCTTCAACGTCCCATACATGAGTAGACTATATTCTAACAGGTCTATCCATTTTTCACACTTCACACACACAGTTCAGACCTGCTTCTGTACTCAATGAACTCTGGATATGTGAGTGTAGTCATCACGGTATTATGATTAACCCACAATGTCGATACAGGGTTTAAATGCTCAGCACAACCGCTAAACTAGATGTCAGAAAATCCTATTTGATGGTATGTCTGTGTGTAGAACATGACCTTATATACCAATAGCAGCTGCATTTGGCTGATTTTGCCAACTTTCTCACGATGTGGAGCACACAAATCTCAATTCAAACCACCGGACAGACGTCTATACTCAGGAGGAACGAGAAAGTTCAAGCTTCAGGGCCGAAAGGACAGCTTAGAAGAAATCTAAAGGGCAGAGCCAGAATGTCAGAAGAACCCTTCGTTTCTCTCCCTCTCCCCCCAAAGGTCATTTAATGTCTCTCTCAATGTCCTGCTGAAGTAAAAAAAAAACACTTCATTCAGCTTCTTAGCCCATTTGTGTGGGTGTGTACTGACCTGTCAGGTTTCTGAGCATCTCACAGGCCAGCTGGGGGTGATCTGATCTCAGGTCAGGCTCTATGACCTGCATAAACACACAGAGCGGTCCATATGAGTGTCTTTTACAGAGAGAGGATTGGTGTGCTGAACATGTCTTATGCACACATAGTATGGAAAGTAAACAAAGGTATCACCATTTCCAGCTATTTTAGGAAGAGATGAAGATATTTACTGAACATATAGGGCTGCTGTGCCTGTCTTTAGTGTAAATATCTGTGTTTGTGAGTGGAGATGGCAGAGATTGAGACTGACATAAATCAAGAGAGACTAATTGAGAGGGAGGAAAGACTCGGGGAACAGATGCTCCCCCCCATCCGCCCGTTAGCGGCCCAAACCTCTGGGGAAGATATCAAGATTTAGGGAAGGGTAGGAATGTAATGATGCATGCTGGATGGGGGGTTGGGACATTTGGATCAGCTAAATCTCCATTCTCAGGCCACACCCCAGCAGGGGACACTGCCAGAGGAGGAGGTCCGGTGTCCCGGGGCGAGGCTGAGACTTCCAAACACGGCTGTTAAATGGCGTGAAATGACAGCCAAGTGAGTCACTGTGCAGATGGCCGAGTGTCTAACGTGGTTCTGACATTAGGGAGTGAGGAGTCTATTGTTAGATGTGTTAAACTGCAAAGTGCAAAGTGCAAAGTACAAAATGAACACAATGTCAAGCATTCTTTAGCCCCGAGGAGGACAAGAGTGGCTGTAAGCAGAAATCAGTATTCCTGCCATGTGCCTGAAGACACAGCCCTGTAAAAAGACACAGCATGGGAATTCCCAAAAATACAGCTCTAGTTAAACATTGGCAAAGAGAGAGCGCAATATGAGGCCTGGAGTTTAAATTCCTGACCTGTTTGCTTAGCAAGAACATCTAGCTCTGCTCCAAAGCTGAAACTCCGGAGGTCAGCAGATCACAAGCCAGCGTGCTCACGTGGAAACAAGCAAAGCCTCATTACATTACAAAAACAAGCTTAAAACAACATCAACTGCCTCAAATATGTATTTTTCATAAGAAAATATAAACTTTTATAGCTTTAAAGCCAAGGCAGTTATCATAATTTCACTTTAGCTTTTATGGGACAAGGCCAAATAAAACTCAAACATTTGTGTTTTTTGTGCTATGACAAAAACCCAACATGTTTCACCACAAAAGGTTTGCATAAATAAAAAGCACATATTATGCTATAATATAAAAGAGACCTAAATAAAGTGGATGTCCCCTCATTAACTAACCTTTCTATGTACAGTCTATGTCTCAAACTACACAAACTTTGTTTATTTGACAAACGGTTGGCAGTGGTGTGAGATAATCATCCGTTTACTGTTTTAATGTGCAGTGTTGTTACAAAAGATTGGGTCTTCTAAGTTTAATTAAACGTTTCAAATATCATTGGGGAGCGACACGCAGTGCAGCAGCTGAAATCTGAGCGTATTTACTTTCCACTTTAATTATGGCTTACTCAGGAAGAAACTGCCTTTGCTGTCTGTTGAGAAATTACAGATTTGGCAGATTTCTCAAATCAAAAGATACAAAATCTCCATGCTGGGATTACAGAACACTTCTTTTATGATCATGAGTAAACAACAACTCATGGCCTCTCAACACATCTCTGCTGTGCCCACCATCTGCCATGTTTAGCTCTAACCAGCACAATGTCATAAATATCTGTCAAATATATCATGATTCAGTATATGTTTTACATTATGAGTTCTAAGTTGGTCTTATTATATCCACTACTTGACTAAGAAAAATGTTGAAGACTTTTTAAATCCAAACAATTTTGTTACACATTTATATATTCCAAGCCCCTCAATAGAAAGCCAGATCTAAATTACGGCTATGATCAGGTATTGACGTCCCTTACTCAGTTTTTGTATACAACATATTTAAATATATTTTTCTTTCCAGCGGTGACCGGAGCCTCCTGTTGAGTCTCCATCAGCGACAGTCAGTCAGTCAGTCAGAGCTTCAGCTGTAAACCACACCGTTATACACACTCATTACTATTTCACCAGCAGCGGAACAACAGCACTGACAGCTCCTGTGTCCTCCGCATGAGTAAGAGAATAAGCACCATCGCAGTTTACAGCGGTTTACCTTTACAATCTGCCATCGCATGCAGCCGCCAGGTATACACACACACGCTGACACACACACACACACACACACACACACACACACACACACACACACACACACACACACACACACACACACACACACACACACACACACACACACACACACACACACACACACACACACACACACACACACACACAATTTGACTTCTTGAGGGGTCTGCTACATTTTAAAAACAAAGTTCAGGTATGTGTCGATCAAACTGTGCCCAATACAACTGGTGGAATAAGTTATGAGATCGAGCAAAAAATCAATTCAATGATAAAATAACTCACTCTAAAGAAAAGTAGAGTTCACTTGAGCTGTCAGATGAAATCAACATAAAAGGAATGTATGCTTTACTCACTTGGTCAAATGATGGGGTTTGTATAGTGCGTTGTGCGCCACCTTTATATATTCTTTGTCCCTTTATAAATCCAGCTTTAAAATATTTTAATAATAGAATAACTATTTATTTTATTATTACCAATGGTAATCCTATAGCCGGCAGTCGCTCATGTCTTTGGATAAAATGGAGTAATTGGATGGAGAAAGTCAGATGATTTAGGGAAATATGTGAACTAATGAGGAGAGATTGGTCCTTAATATGTTAACTTCATGCGAGAGGATAAACCCGTTTGCCTAAGATGGATAGAGACAGAGCGGCCTGGCCCATTGGTTGGCTTGGTAAAGGCAGGCATGGATGACTGAGTTCTGCACACAACAACCGCTGATTCTGAGAGGCAGATAATGCTTGTGAGATTACTGTGCTGAGCCCACCAACAACCCCACAGCCTGACCAATCCACGCTGAGAGGACATTACATAACAATGACTGTTCATCACTCCCGCAGGATCCTGCCGGCACCACCACATCCATCCTTCTCTGTCGTGAGTCCAGAGGAGACTGGCGAACAGATGAGGAGCAGCAGACAGGAAGCCGTCCTCCCTCCCAACGGCACCTGGTAATCCCCAGCATGATTTATGGGATTGCGTGCTGAGCTATAATGCAGAACACAGCAGCTAGTCTTAGATAACATAACATTTTATGAAGTCTCTCCAGCTCTCTTGCTTCTGATTGTTTAACTGAAGAGAATTGGGAGGAAATGAAAACACACTGAGATGTTCACCTCGTCTTCATCACATATTCCCACTAGGGATGGGAACGATTAATTGAATATTCTAAATTATTCAGGTATTCGAATATGAGTTATGAATATATATCTTTTTTTAACATCTTTTTTTTGGGAGGGATGTCTAAGTTGATTACATATTATCAAATGGAATAATTCAATGTATACCACAGTGCCATAGCTAAATGTGTTAGGTCTAAAGGTGTGTTTTGCTCCGCTCACCGGTCCCTCACAGCGGGCAGAGCTGCAGGTCTCTCTCTCTCTCTCTCTCTCTCTCTCTCGTCCGGTTATACTTCACTCGCGTTTATGTCCAAATCCATCAGAAAACCAAGTTATGTTTTAAGCATGAAAGCTGTAGGCCTATAGCTGTCAACTGTTCAAACCAGTTCAATACATTTGAAAAAATTCGACTCGGTTTCTATACTTATTTGAACATGTATTTATTTATTTTTCAAAAAAAATAAATCCCACATTTTTTTTTCTTTTTATAGGATATGTACATAACATTTCGGTTAATCGTTTTTTTGGGGGTTGAATATTCGAATATACATTTGCTTTCAAATTCCCATCCCTAATTTCCACATCCCAGGACAGAGGATGTAATAGAGAGTGTAGCTGCAGTGGTAAGATATGACTGTGCAGCTGCTGGGGGGGGGGATGCTGTTGCTGCTCGCAGAGGTCAGAGGTCAACGCGAATATGTGAAGTTACATGTACAGAGTGTACATGTGATGGAGGGCACTGCAGGGCAGAGCATACACTGTACATACACTGTGTACAGCTGTATCATTAGCAGACAAAACAAACACATCTTAAGTTCTATTAGGCCATATTACATCTTGAAATGACCTGTGTTGTTCGAAAAACGTTTACAAATTGGCTGGTAAATGATTTTAAATGATTAACTGATTGTCAATATTGTTTCCACGGGCTGATGGAGCATAGGTCCGATTACTTTATTGTACATTTTGTTCTGCCTTGGAACTAAAAATCAATAAGACATTATTAAAAACAAACAAAAAAATATCTTACTCTCAATTATTGATTTGGATCCAGTTAAAAAAAGTCAATCTAGGTTGGCCTAAATATAAATAGTTTGCCTCCTACAGTATGCTTGCTGGTGCTTCAACATTTGCTTTGGTCACATGGTGCACACATACGCCGTGTTATTGATTAGTATAACAAGTATAACTCCTGGACAAATAAAACAGATTACACGAAGATCCATGAGTAACGATGCATCCCTTTTATTCACATATTATTCTATAGATGCACTCAGCAGGGGTCAGAGATCACACACACACACACACACACACACACACACACACACACACACGTGACGACACGACCGAACGGCACACGA
>NW_011365510.1:83423-90393 GCF_000735185.1 Notothenia coriiceps | reverse complement strand
TATAAATGAACCAAAAATAAATAAATCAACAAGTTTCATTGTTTTTTCATATTGGATATGTTATTGGTTATGGCCATGATTTTATGATTATTGAAATGTNGAACTCTAGCTATACCGATCGATATACTTATTGGATCTGCACAAACAAGCTTAGATTACATCCTGAGATTCCACAGATTATAGAAATATAAGTATCATCACTGAGCGATCAGAACTCGTGACAGGGGAATGATGATACTTATATTTCTATAATCTGTGGAATCTCAGGATGTAATCTAAGCTTGTTTGTGCAGATCCAATAAGTATATCGATCGGTATAGCTAGAGTTCTGTGCTAACGGCCTTAATATTTTTTTGCCCGTGGCTAATTCAGAGGCTCAGTGTTAGCTTTGAGGTTTAAAAAAAAAAAAAAAAAGATCAGTTAGCTGAGTTTATTCCCGTTACATAGATATGAAACATTCATAGTTTATTAAATCTTAAGAAGCCCTCAGACACTTTTGCTTGCAGATGTTGTGATTTCGGCCCCTTCGGCGGGTCCGTGGGGTTTAAGAGGTTAGTCAATTTTACATTCTAATCTCGATTTAGTGCCACATTTTCTATACTGGGCAATTGACTTCATTCAACATTATTGGCAATGTCAACGCCAATTCTCTAAAAACAAATATAAAAAGAGAAAAGATACAAAATGGCATTTTGTTTTACAGAAAAAAATGCACAGATTGACAGAAACAAACTGCAGACAAACAGCAGGTGATTTCAACTATTGATATATAACGATGACATCAAAGTGGTGGAGATGTCAATCAAGCCGTCTGCACACGTCTAAACTGTGGTCCAATCCACCAAAAGGGAAAATGCAGACAGGGTAAATCCCTCAAATAAACCGTATATATAGGTTTCAACCGGGGCATCACACCACTGATGACACATGCACACCGTACAATGTTAAATGTGCTTTAATCTTATGAAGCACAGCGATGAGTTTATTCATTAAGCCTGATGGGACGGGACACTGACTGAACCCACCACTATATGAATGTGACCCAAAACAAACAAGCCGAGTCTCCGGGGCTGGGATTAGAGAGATCAGACCAGCTGCAAGGCTACACTGCTGCTGTCGCTACACATGTCAATTACATAAATACAGTTTCCTGTCTCAATGCCAGCATCAGGAGCCCCGCACTCACTCCGTGACGCTCGCTGTGACCTGGAACTCATTAACTCAGATGTGCGGGAACTCTTGATACTTGGTCAAACACAACGTTGCCACGCAACAGCATCACCTCGGTGACCCACTTCTTCCAGAAGAGGGATTTCAATGTTAAAGGATTTTGGTAATCTATATTTTTCTTTTTGACGACAAATCCAGGACTTTCAAAGCAATATCCCATCCTGTGTGTTGCACTCATGCTTCAGCTCGATCATATCCTCTGAAGACATTTATGGGAATGGCACGATATGGGATTTAATCACACAGTGGGATAAGGAAACACTCACAATACGTTCACTGGTAATTTGCCATTATCTGGATCACTGTTAACATCCTCACATGAGAGACTTAAAAAGGCTGTTATTATTATTAAAAAGCTATTAAGGCATCAAAGTGAAAAATAGGGACTGATTTAAAAAAATTAAAAAACACAGGAATTATCGCGTAAGGAAAAACAGATTTACACAATCATGCTATTTCTTTGTATTTATCCTTTATATGCCGGGGGACCTTATGATGACCTTATTTGAGATCGTTTGTATGTCTCTGGTTTGTGTTTTGACTAGGTCTATTATCAGGCGAATATTGTAAATCGCTATCATCTCGGTCAGGAATATTTAACTGTCATATCGTAAGTCGTTGCGTTAAAAATGTATTCATATTTTAAGCCGACATAGACAAGAACTCAGCAGA
Source organism: Notothenia coriiceps (assembly GCF_000735185.1). Classification (NCBI taxonomy): domain Eukaryota; kingdom Metazoa; phylum Chordata; class Actinopteri; order Perciformes; family Nototheniidae; genus Notothenia; species Notothenia coriiceps. The sequence goes on along the minus strand of NW_011365510.1, from coordinate 88,491 downwards.
AATTCATTGTTGCACTTTATTTTTTTACAACAGGCACTCAATATTGCATTTTCTAGGGAACATTTTCAGCGAGAGTACAAATTAGTTGTTCTAGTGAGAATGTTTGGCTCTAGAATAGTGTATGTGGAGCTAAGCAAAACAAATCCTATAGTGCCCATAGTTAAAAAAGAACAAGTCACCAAGTTTGAAAGTCCATTTTACTATGTCCTCGTGTTAAAAAAAAGTATTTGGTTCATTTGCAGTTGCTCACATTTGCTGTAAAGCCAGTGTTGGGCTACCTGAGAGGTGCAGCCATCAACACGCTGTTAGCGGGGGACCACATTCGGCCCATTGTGTGACCTGTAACTGCACCACACACAGGGGCAGTTACAACAGAGGCCGAGACATTAGTGACACACGTGGACACTGACTGGAAATGTTGCACTCGGCACAATGAGGCTGGAGTGACAGTACACAGCATCGAGCGCTCACACATGTAGCGCCTTCCACTGCTGACTGACAGTCATGTGGGACAGAATGAACTGTTGTGACGCTCAGTCTTCATGAAGGACGGATGGATGATCCTATCTGATTTGTGTCAGATGGCCGCTGAGAGCTGCTCACAAGGAGCATGCAGGGGGAGATGTTAGCAGTCCCACACTACCACAATGTTGAACTATTTCAGTCTAAAACAACACCTGTCCTGCAATAAATTATACCTTCATAACGGTGTTATTGTAAAAAAAAAATTGGGAGGGGGGAAATGGTTTAAAAAGGAAATGAAGATTTTAAATTGTTGGTCTGTTTTTCCTGACAATGATGAGGACAAGAGAGAGACTTGTGTCATGAATGAACAAATCCCAAAAGTTGACATTGACCTTTACACCGATGACTTGCTTTATATTGGAAAAATGTTCCTTATAATGGATTGATATCCTCTCCAAATCCACATGTCAAATTAATGTTATAAAAAATGTGAGGTGCAAATCTACTCCTCATTTCATATACATGCAATTCTTCTTATGTTTCTAATACAATTGAATATGTTTTAAGGTGTATAATGACTTGTTCAGGATTCAACTCAGGACTTCATAAAGCCAGATTTAAGAATGTCTGATTTGCAATGCTACACTCAGTATTACATTATACTAAAGTGTTTATAATACTACTTAATACACATAGATGGAAAACACATTAGAAACCTCTCTCATTATGATGCAATACAATCCAACAGCCTCACAAACTAAAGCCTACCTGGTGCATATCCCACCTTCAATCCATGGAGGTGGGATTTACAGCAGGGTTATACACATATCAGTCAGTTGTAACTAACACACTATCAGCTGACTGTTTACACAATCCCAAACGAAATAGCCAACTGTGTGGAGGATCTTTTTTGAATCTTGATTTAGCCACGTAGTCAAAAACATAACAAAAGCAGATTCTGAGTAACATCTTACTAAAAAACAAACACTTCTTCACCACCCACTATAATTTAGCCTCCACTCCTGCAGCAGCCTATAATTTCCTTCTTCTCCAGGCAAGAAAAAACAGGCAAGAAAAGAGTATTGTGTCTGATTCAACAAGATTGTCTACTGAGTGGTTAAAGCGAAAAGAACTCAAACCCTTTAATACTTGCACGACTTTAAAGCTGCTGTTTAACTCCTTGAGATTCTTACTAGTGCTACTATCTTTCTATGTGTAGAATGTTTTTGTTTTTTTAAATCTCATAACCAGCAAACAGTTTAGCCGGCTATCGTTGTCGTGATAATTAATTATAGACTCCGCTGACAGCTGCACACTTCGTTTCATTCCACAACAAAACAATATATTTTGTCGTCAAACTATGGCCATGTGAAGTCACAATTACGATACGTCTTTCGGTAAAAGTCAAACAAAATTAAGAATATTACCGTTTAGCTGCGCCGGGCCCGGGTCTCGCAGAGATGTCCGAAAGCTGCTCTCTCTCGGTCCATCTATTTGCTCTGGTCTTGTTAGCGTGCTACGTCACTTCCGGACACCTGTAAACCCCTCCGCGCGTCTTCAAAGATCGTCTACTGTACAGATGCGTCCATACTGTTGCAAGTTATACATTATCATGGGAGGTAGACTGTGTACTGTATGTATAATAGGCATTATGTGATCCCACATTTGAACTAATAAAAGACAAACCTACAGTACGGTAGCCTATTAATTGTATTTTAAGTGAATATTTAACATTTACTGTATCACATTTGAGCAGTACTACAAAGATTATGCATATTTATGAATCAAACTACATGACAGTTATCAAGATCAAATCAGCTCTACATTGACGAGAACTCGTAAATACATCATAACCATGGAAAAATGATACAATAAATATATTTAAAAAGTGAGAGCAGGGCCACATTTGCATGCATATTTGCTGTTCATAAACATTAAGACATCATAAATAGATACATTAGGATCCGTCTTATCTTGCACTATTGTGTGCTTTTTGTATTTTTTAGTGTGCATAATGGTTTTCAACATTTGAAAAGAATAATCTTTTCGAACCAAATGTATGCCCATCATAACTCATCTAATGTCTGTATGACTTTATTGTATAATGTGGTCTAGTGATTCACTGTTGGCAGAGTAACTGCTCTCTTCAGACCCTCTTTGCAGTGTCATGAAATATGAGCGGAGTGGGAGCTCTTCACTTTTTTTCCTCTTTTACGCTGTGGTTAAAAATAGCTTTTGTATATTTTCAATGGCTCCTCCCCGCCAGGGACAGGAACAATAACAAATAAAGCCAGTGAAGTTGTTTACAGACAAAAAAAACATTTAACCGTTGAGCAAGATTGCCTAAGGGTACGCAGAGAAGTAAACGTCTTTAAGCAGGTGCTTGTCGGAACTTTGCAATCAGTTCACAAGGCTTAGTTACACATTTAAAGTCACAGCTCTGTATGTTCAGAGTATTTTCATGCGCTCTGATTTTCTGTCGAAGCAATACTTCATTTATCAAAAGGAGGAAAGTTACCTAGCAGAGGAATGAAGAGGGTGTGAAACCGATACTGCACAGTCTGACCACATGTGCCTGAGCCAATGAGCAGCCTCACAACATGCTCCGAAACTACTGCGGACTGCACGCTTGGCAGGTGTGGAAAAAAACACTGGAAGATAAATAAATGACATGTGCACGAGTTCATTGTGCTGAGATGAATTCAAAAGTGTTCCGTTTTAAGTTAAATAAGCCTACTTGCAGAAGTTGAACGACAAAACAGCAAATGCAGGCAAAACACATTCAATTTAGGTTTTTATTTACAATTGTTAAGGCAAGAGCGCTTGATTATGTAAGGGTTGCGCTGGAGTTAAAGGCAACATACACTGATATCTTGACACAGATACATTGAGCAAATTTATTTAGGTATATTAAGGGTGTAACTCCATTGCAAGTGAAACTCCTGCATTTAGTTAAGGAAAGCAGCAAAAATATATTTTTAAGAACAGTCTTCATTATGGCCCCTTTCAGAAGTTACACCGTAAGTCATTTTATTGCATTATTGAGCAGTAAAGCACAGTGTGTGGGCTAAACATTCAGTGTACTGGCAAATAACATCTGTGCAAATTGTTGAAAATAATCCATAGCAGCATACATTATGGCTTTAGAGAGTCTTGTTTCAAGTGCATTCAGTGCAACAGAATAACATTTCAGCATCAACATAAGGAACCCTGTGGATGGAGAGGCACATTTACAGCTACAGCCGCGTTGAACATCAGAACTTCCTGTTGTGTAGCTCCGCAACCAGCCGCAGTGAGTCTCTTTGGTTGGAGCTAAGTCTGGTTTTACCGCTCACCTCTCGCCACTGAAGAGCACCATGGCTGCTCACCACCTGAGACGGAGATAATCACAAAACAAAGATATGTTAATTCTATATTCACTCTATGAGGAATCATGACCTAATGTCGGACTGTGCCAAAATCATCAAAATGAAGAGGAACAATACAATAATAATGTTCTCACCATACTGTTGATATCGTCAGTCGTCTGGCTTGCTCTGTCCAGATGAATGTTAAGGACTGTGATTTCCACCCAGGCATTATCTGTGTTTCTGCAGTCATCCACATAACCCTCAAACACCTGAAACACAGTAAGTGCAAGTCATAGTCGACAACTTCCTCAATGTCAGAGTAAAGAAACAGATGTTTATATAGGTATCATTGATGTATTCATGTAGACAGGTTTAACCTCTAACAACAGCCATGTTTCCTTGATCAAGGCACTGGCCATTTAAGATGAAAGGAGCCTCAACTTAATGCATCACATTTTGTCGGTAGAAGACTTTGACGTGGTCAGATATCTGACATTTTTGAAGGGAGGTATTCTTGTGTGTGATCATGTATCCATAAGGGTCTGTATAGTAACCTGTCAGTATAAGGCAACACAGTTTAATTGCACCTTAAATTGCATCCTCCAAAAGGATCCTACAAGTGATCCAACTCCTCTCTTCTTGAAGGTAGGATTTATTACACACTGTTGTATTGGATTACATTGGATTAGGCTAGGTGGACTCAATTAACAAGACGACTGAGTGTTTGTTTCCAAGCAAGCTACACAGCTGGTTTTTAGTGTTGACAGAGTTTGTTGTGTTTGAATACAGAGCTCAGTGTTAGCCAAAATATTTGTAATGTCATTACTAAATATTAAGATGATTTTGACAATGCAGATACTTAACCTCTCCCGAGACAACCAGAGTGTACTATCCACAAATAAACATATGGGCATGGGTTACTATTTAAAAAAAAAAAAAGGTAAATGTATTTAGGAACCTATATATCCATGTGATTTTAAGTGGGGGTGGACCTCAAATCCTCTAGGGGGGTCCGGGGATTTGAGGTAAAATTTTCTTTTTCTTTCTTGGAGTTAAATGCATCAATCTGGTGCACTTTGAGGGGGAAATAAAGAGACTATCTATGGGAACACCTATATGAAACAGAACTGTATACATTTCAATAATCATAAAATCATGGCCATATCCAATATGAAAAAACAATGAAACTTGTTGATTTATTTATTTTTGGTTCATTTATAGTTGTGAGTGTGTCTGTGCTCCTGAATCAGCCT
>NW_011365510.1:46546-83416 GCF_000735185.1 Notothenia coriiceps | reverse complement strand
CAGAAAAAATCAAAAATAATAATGTTTTTAATATTGCTAAAAAGAAAAAATTCGATTGACTGATGGTAAAACCACTGATTAGATTTATAGTGTCCGGTCCAAAAGATATTTGTGTAACTAATACTTTAGTGAAACGTAACCTTGGGTGATGAGGTAAGCAAAATAACGGCTTTAGGATTCAAGTACACATATAATAAGTACCCTGTATCAAAGTTGATTGCAAAAAAACAGTGATAATTTGACCATATTATTGGACAGAAAATATATAAGACAAAACAACCTAACATATCTAGGGGAAACATTTGGGGATATGAAGAAATACTAAATTACCCCTTATTATCTCTGGGGCCCCCCCGCCTTCTTCGATTTTTGACAATGTGACATCTCTTTTCTGGACTTTAGAGACAATAGAATTCCGAAGGGAATCGTCCGGCACACCTCTGGTTAACAAGGATGGGGTCTTCGGCAAATTAATGAAGGCATTCGAGACGAATAAAAGATGGCATGCTACTAACTATTTGAAACGGGAATTTGCAGTTGTTATTGCTTATAGATTTATCAGATTTCAAAGGACACAGCCACATCGGATTTAACCTATGGTTTAACTATCATCCTTGTTATCGTTTAATGCCAATGAAGGACGTTCTTGACCGAAAACCAAAGGTAACAAAACAGGGTAAGCCATGTAGGCCCGTCCACACAGATGGGCGCAAAAAAAAAAACACAACAACCCTGGAAGATTGAACGCTTCACTTCATTTGAATGGCTAGTGACGTCCTTTTCGACTGACTGCATTAGTGGCCGTGGCTCGCTGCCAAAAGTTTGGAGCCATGTTCACTTTTTGCGGCCCGGGCAAGAAGGCGTCGGGGCCAATCGGATATATGCCAATCATATGCCAGTACAAGCTCTAGCCAATCAAACCGCTGCTTGTGTGTCAGGGGCGGGAGATTCATGTGATTGGTTGTTGGTCGAGTTTCAGACACGCCCGCCGGCAAGCGTCAACGCACGCCGCTGTGTGGACGGGCCGTTGGTGTTGTGGGCTACCTAGCGCCACTTGTTTTGATGTACGTTTTTGTTGATAACGTTGGGAGTTTTTATCTTTCAGTGTTGAGGTGGGCACCGTTAGATTCTGTGTCTTTACGATCATAAACGATGTGTTGGACGTGCAGCTAGGATAAGTAATAAGGGAGCTAGGAGGGATTTTCTGTGCAGTAATAGGTTAGCATTTTTCGCTCGGGGCTAATTCAGAGGCTCACTGTTAGTATTGTGTGCTTTTTTTGGGAAAAAAAATGAAAAAGATCAGTTAAATGAGTTTTTTCCCGTTATATGGATATAAAATATTCATAGTTTATTAGACGTTGTTTCCTGCAAATGAAGCGATTTCAGCCCCGGAACCGGGTCCGTGGGGCTTAAGAGGTTGGGCCGCCCAAGTATATTTCGCGACCATTTTTGTCTGCGAACACCACGCCATCTGCGATTGATTTACTTGTGGACAATGATCCCTCGCTCTACGCCTCCTATACCCAGTCCCGGACTGGCCATCGGGAGGACCGGGGGGTTTCAGGCCTGGCCTGTTAAGTGGCCTGCCTCACACAAGTGGCCTGCCTCACACAGTGACTGGCTGTCTACATGATGTGGCCTGCCGACATGACCACTGTCATACAGATCATAAATCAAAGCCCTTGATTGGTCTCTGTCATTCAAGCTCGGGACAACCTCAGCTCAGGTGAGGTAAAGGACTCTGAGTGTTTAGATAGTTAACTTAGTCTAAGTTCTCAGTGGGTCTCAAACGGGCTGGTCACCATTTATGTAAACACATGTTTCCATTTGAGGGGGTAGTGATTAGTAAAATATACATGAATAAAAAAATTAAAAGTTAAGTAGGTGAAAAAAGGTAATATACACTTTTAAAACTTGTTGAGAGCTAAACCTAGTCTTTGCTGCTGCCTCAAAGAGGAGCAGGGGGGAGAGGAGGGAGACAGGAAAGGCTGATTCAGGAGCCCAGACACACTCACAACTATAAATGAACCAAAAATAAATACATTTCAGTGTTTTTTCATATTGGAAATGGTATGTTATTGGTTGTGGCCATGATTTTATGATTATTGAAATGTATACAGTTCTGTTTCATATAGGTATTCCCATAAATCTAGTCTCTTTATTTTCTCCTCAAAATGCAGCAGATTGATGCATTTAACTCCAAAANCCGCAGTCGCCCATGCTGAGAACTTGGCAGATTTCTGCTGCTGGCCGCTGAGCAGCCAGAGGATTATGTGTCGTGCTCAAGGGCACGCTGGCATTTGATTCTTTAATCAAATGCCAGCGTGCCCTTGAGCACGACACATAATCCTCTGGCTGCTCAGCGGCCAGCAGCAGAAATCTGCCAAGTTCTCAGCATGGGCGACTGCGGTGCCGTAATTGGGCTTTAAACACAGCATTAACTTGACAATGGGAAACATCCGAGAACATTTTGACCCTGAGCCTGTTGCAGGCAGGGCGGCTCATATGCATCGCCCCATAAAAGTGCCCAGTCTAAATACATGAATACACTCTACACTGTAACAAGATAAATAGATATGTAGAATCAATGACCTCTTCAGCCCGAGTTTATTTGTTGAAAAAGGTCTTCCTTAAACAGATCACATTGTGTGGTTGTTGGGGACTATTTTCAATAGTGGTGCACGATAATTATCGGCCCGATATTTATCGGTCCGATATTAGGAATTATGACGTCATCCCGATAAACCCGATAAAAGTATTAATAGCCCCGATAATATACAATATATTTTTTGGGTAAAAAAAAAGAAAAGAATACTGCGGTGTGGGTGGATTGGGATGAGGGGCGCTTGTTTTTCACTCGGCTCCTCCCGTTTTGCCAGTACTGTGGTATTAGTGGTTAAGGAAGAGGGGAGTTTTTCACAAATCCAGCGCTCCCTAACTCATGCCTGGCAGTGACGTAAATGGTGTGCGGCCGTGAAGCCAGGACAGTAAACAAACATGTCGTCGGTAGTATGGGACTATTTCAAAGTTTCAGAGTTAGATAGTTTGCTTGCTATTTGTATTAACAAATGCAATGCAGAAGTTCCATGAGGAGGGAAAAAGGCAACGAGCTATAATACTTCCAACCTGATTAGTCACCTGAAACATCGCCATCGCTACGATGGTGTGTTAAAAGCGTACGAAGACGCCTGCGCTGCTAAACTAGCGGCGAATCCAAAGCCAGCTGCAAAGGTACCGGGGCTTTTACCTATCGACGAGGCTTTTGAAAAAGGCAAGAAGTTTGCCAGAGACGACCCCAGGGCTAAAACGAGGAAAAAACTACAGGTACAATATACAATACAAGATATATATATATATATTTTATTATTATCGGTTATCGGTATCGGTCTTGAGAAGCAGGAAGTTATCGGTATCGGTTTCAAAAAACCAATATCGTGCATCCCTAGTTTGTATTTTTGTGTGATTACTTGATAAGATTTTCTTGTTCATTTCTTAATCTATAAATACTAAAGATGACATTGAAGTGAGTGCTGCGGAGGATGTGCAGCGTGGATTTAAGGAGGATATTTTGTTTTGTTCTCAGAATAAACGCCAGAAAAGACACCTAGATGCTTCGCTGTGTTACCTGATCGATAACAGGTCACTTACGGTTGTGACCCGTTACATAGGGACATTTGGATATTTCTTTGCATCACTCCAAAATTGGGGAAAAATGTCATAATGACATCCGAAAAATTTATTTTGGCCATGATTTTAGGAAGAAAATACCACATAAATCAAGATATGTATGATATAAGACCACACCCCTCAGTGTTTGTATTTTAAAATGCAATATATTTTGCAAGAGACACAGGTAATTAAGTACAATAATTTAAACCATAGACATATTGATCAAATGTTCTCAGTTTATTACTTACATTAAGACAATTGGCCTGTGGTGTACAGTTCAGTAATGTAGTGAGTAATATAATAATTTATTAGAATAAGGCATACATAGGTAAAACATGTCCCAGCTCTCTCTCACCTGTCTGACCTCCTCACACACCAGCGAGAGCAGCCAGATGTAAAGCAGCACCTCCCCACTAGAGGGCGTAGCCTGGAAGTCGATCATCAGCACCACAGCAAAGAGGAAGAGGAAGGCAAAGTAAGACACGATATTCAAGTAGAACTTGGCCTGCGCAGAGCTGTACAGGTGGAGCAGCCTGGACCATCTGCCCAGAGGCTTCTGCCGCTGCAGGCCGGAGGAGTCGCTGTGGGCACAGAGGTCGAGGGGTCAAAGACATGTACTGCTTTCCCCTACATGTGAAATACAGTCAGGAAATTGCCACACAGTCATAAAAAAAACGTTGTTTGTATTCATCATTTGCTTCTAATGTGTTGAAAGGCGACTTGTTACTCACAGACTGCGAGTGCTTGTTCGAAGTACACTTCCCGTTACACTCTCCACTGTCTTGATTTCTTCGTTCATCTCAGCTTCTCTCTGAATTACTTCATCGCGTCTAGTCAGAATAATAACTCATTAAGAAAACCTACCACTTGTTAACATCGCTATAGATGCCCAACAAGCGGTAGAAAAGGTTAGTAGATTTACAAAACAAAATATTAAAAAACTAAAAACCTTAGTTGTGCATGGCAGAGATACATATACAAATGCAAAGACGAGTTCTTTTAAATAATTAAACCACTACAATATTACTCCAAATGTTTGCATCTATGATGAACTTAATTGATTTGGTATTACTGTATATACATAGTGTTTTTACTACAATGTACTGACTTTCCTGCTACAGATCTTCTGGACAGGCTTTCATACAACTCTTGATTAGGCGGCCTTAACTTCTGAAAGTCCCTTATGACACTGATATGAATTTGATTCTTGTGATAAAGCAAGGGACATATTAAGCATTTTACTTTATCTAATCATCATTTAACCACTGCATTATTATCTCAGGTTAATATGGGAACATAATGAAGCTTAGATGTCTTGGTTGTTGTTTAAGCAGAACCATCATTGACAGGAGGACTGCACTTTCCGTTTCACATGTTAGGAATTTGTATATATATATATATATATACACAGTCTATGGTTAGGGCTCACCTGTAAACCAGGAAGCCGGTGTAGATCAGAGGGAAGAAGACCATGCAGAGGAGCACCCTCCACACCGGGTTGTCCACTGAAAGCTCACCGCACCAGATCTGTGTCAGGAAGGCCTTCAGGACAGATATGTTATCAGATATGAACCATATATGGGTGTTTAATTAAAGTCTCTTTCATCAGGTTTAAATCACTGATCACAGTTTTTCAACTTGTTCTACTCTAAAACATTTTGTAGTCAGTTATGTATTGTTGTGGTTTTTGTTTGTTCTGTTTCTGTTCATTAAAATCAGCATTAAGTGTGTAATTGGTGTAATTACCCTGAAAGACAGTCAATACACAAGTAATTTGTGTATATATGAAGTAGTATTAGATTAGATTAGAATCTTTAATGACCACACAGCCAAGCTGGTGGAATTCGTGTTCAGTGTAGATTATTACAGCTTGTTCCATACAATTCAACATACAGTAAACAGACAATAAAAAGTACAATACACAGCACAGGGCAAATACATACATCATGACATATATACATAAAGTTCAAGGTGTGATTGATTGTGATTGTTCATTGGGGTTATTTAGAGTCCATTTAGTGACCGTATTGTATCAAGCTTTTCTTTTTTTTTTCTCTTTTGAAAATATTTACATGTTTTAATACTCTTTGTAGATTTGGTTATATATATCGATGAAGTATTTTTTAATAGGTCTGTTGATATAAGTTGTGTATTTCTGTCCATTAGGATGCATTTCTTTGATTTTGTATTTTAGGTCTGGTTAAATGCAATTTTGGTGGTGTGTTTTGTATTTATTGTTTTAGTGTATTTCATGGTTACCCTATACCAATTTCCTGTTCAAAATAATTAGATTCAAACCAGTTTTGTGTTCAACAAAGTGTGTGGATTTGCATTTTAATCTTCTACGTAACAGTGCAAACAAAAGGTAGAAGTCTTAAGATTTTAAGACACGGTTGAAAGAATATATATAAATCCCTTATAAAAGTGTACCTGAACTCCAGACTGAGCTACAAAGCTTTTATCGTCCGCCTCCAGAGCCAGCCTGAGGCACGTCGTCCTTCCCCAAGACGGAGACGCACGAAACAACAGCTTCTGAGCCCGCTCTTCGTCCCAGTTGTGGCACTCATTGAACACACCTGGGAAACACACACAAAAGCAGACACATGCTCAACTTGTAACATCTTTATTCAAGCCACTCATCATGTCTGTAGTGTTATACCAATGGCGTGTTTCTCATAGTGATTGGCGAGCTTCTTCATGTCCTCTGCCTCGTCCGCATCCATTCCTTCAGCTGACATCGTCTTCAGGATCTTACTGGCGGCCAGCGCAGCCGACATGCAGTCTGTACACTGCGCACATAGAGATACACAGTTATTTATCTATTGTTTTTCTAAAACTTTGTCTGTATGTGTGTTTGATCACCTGCTCCCAGGCGATCTCAGCCAGCTCCCTGTTGTTCTGGACGACAGCCCACAGGAAAATGTCTCTGCCCGGGTCCCTCTGCGCGTCAGGACTGTCCTCCTTTAGCGGAGCTTGAGAAGATGTCGAGTTTTTAGACAGCTAGGTAAAAAGTGAAGGAATATGTTGCATTAACAACCTGCTTGAAGGGTAGGGAAATATATCTTGAGTCCAAATCCTCCCAAGCCCTCTTAAGGCACCAATATCGATTTCTTAGCTAAATGTTTAATTATACCTCCTGTAAATGTAACATCCCAAAGTGAAGATCTAACTCCCTGATGACTTTTCTGGTGGAAAAAAAGCATTTGTTGGACTTTAAGTTTTTTAAATGTCTCGACTTTTTTAAACTAATAGAATCAAATCTTCGATGTTATTGTAAACAGGCGTGTCAAGGCAAGTCAAAAGAAGCATGAATTGTTTTAATGACACAACATTTCAGTCCGTAGACCTTGATTTGTTGAAGAAATACTGAAATCCAGAAATACCCCCCTTTTCTTTGTATTCTAATTACAGAATTAAAATCCTCACAGTGCAATAAAACACTGTTACCAGGGTGAATAGAGAGGACATGACCCCAGCAACTTGTAAGAAACACCTATTTTTCAGTGTTAAACTCAATTCAATTTTACATAACAATAATCACTCACTGATGCTGACGTATCTTCCAGACACATGTTGAAGTGGTACGTCATGTTGGAGGGAAGGTAGAGGGCCTGGGTGAAGCTGCCCAGCAGGCGGCGCACCTCATCAGACACATGAGTCAAGGAGACCATTTCTCCTTGTCCCGATCGAACCCGATGCCTCATGCCGAACGCCTTCTTCCTGTGAGCGTTGTGGACCCGCTTGGCCAGCTTGCGGAGGAACATGCAGGATGGCAGCTGTTTGTAAAGCTCACACAGGGTCTCCTCGTCCAGCAGGAAGTCCCTCAGACTCACGCCGTTCTCCAGCAGTAGACTCACAAACTCAGGCTTGTTGCCAACCAGGGCCGAGAACATGGCCCAGTGGAGGTCACTGGACTGCATGGGAGCAAGGCAGGAGAACACAGAGAAACACACTTCCGCTTTAATGCCTCATCATCAGCAGGGAATGTTGCTCAGAATTGTTGAAAGGCTTTTAACTTGATTATTTATTTATTATTGTGATGCTATGAACTATTTATAGTGTAAATTGGAATTATCCACATCTGTACTCCCGGGTGTATCTGTGTGTTTTCTTCTTGTATGTTCCTGCCTGTGTACATGACATAAGCTGCTGTTCATAACCAATTGCCCCTTGCAGGATTAATAAAGTTGTTGATTGATTGATTGATTGATTGAATTGGACAATTATGTAAAGTGACTTGGATAGCAACATGGGAAAAAAAACTACCTTTTATGATACTATAAGTTGGAAAAATACAGAATGTACTCTTCCAATATCAGAGTAGCCCATGATAACAAAGGACCTGCGTAGCTGTGTATGTAACCAGAAGTATGATCACCTAGATTAGAAGAGCGTCAGGACACATTGTTTTAGGCATATGATCCTCATCCTCCTGGACCTCTGCAGCGTTTGACACCATGTCTCACAACATCCTCCTCACCCGCCTCTCAGACCTCCTAGGTATCACTGGCACAGCACTGTCTTGGTTCACATCCTACCTCCAAAACAGGAAACAGTTTGTCTCCATCAACAGCTCAAATTCACCCCCGGCCCCAGTCCACCACGGTGTACCCCAGGGCTCTGTGCTTGGCCCCCTCCTGTTCACCATTTACATGCTCCCCCTCGGCCAGATCATTCGACATCATGGACTCAATTTCCAATGTTACGCTGATGATACCCAACTGTATCTCAGCACCACTCCATCCTCCCAGCTCCCCCCTCAGTCTCTCATCAGCTGCCTGCATGACATCAAAGCATGGATGTCATGCAACTATCTCAAACTAAACAGCAGGAAAACAGAGCTCATGGTTGTGGCACCTCTGGATCGCTCTCCCTGCGGAGATCCGCAACATCCCCACGCTTGACGCCTTCAAAAGGGCCCTCAAGACCCATCTGTTCACCAAGGCCTTTGGCCCCTAATCTATTTGTTGTTTTTGTCTGTCTGACTGGTTGTCTTTTGTTTTGTTATGTTTGTTTTGCCCTGTTCTTCCTTGTAAAGCGACCTTGGGTCCCATGACAGGCGCTATATAAGTCCTGGCTATTATTATTATTATTATTATGATAGCTATGTGACAACGATTAACATGATGATTCAGCCTCTATGGAGATAGACATATGACTGTCATGTTTATTGCTCATGTGGGTCTTAGCTAAACTGAACTAGAATACTGCTTTGAACCGGTATTCATGTATCTTGTGACTGAATAAAACCCTCTCTTGTATATAAATCATCTGAAGGACACTGTTCGGGGAAGTAGTTGTCCCATATGCTCTGTATGTGATGACTACTTCCATTCTTGCAAGGATAACAAATAAATGTATCCTGATTATTGAAACTCAAGCTGGTTACAAGTGATATTTTCCTAACATGAACCTACCTTCCACTGCCTCTCCTCAGTGAAGATCTCAGTCTCAGCTATGTCCACTCGGTTCCAGGCTATAGCCAGCTCCAGCTGCCTCTTCCAGGACTCGGTGCCAAGCGACTCACTGGCCCTCGAGGCTGAGGTGGAGAATTCATAGTGACACAAGGCAAAGAATGTGACACTCAATTACTGATTGAATGCTGGAGAAATAAAACCATTTTGTTACAAGGTCTCTCTGCAGTTGGATCATCCACTCTATCCAATCAAGGCACTCTACTTTACAGTTTAAAAATCAAACTTAGTCTATATGTTGTCGTAAAATTATTAAAACTATAACTTCCAACAATGTTGATATACAAAGAGTTCTTTTTTTTGGTCGGAAAAACTGTCAAAAACCCAAATATATTTGTTCTATTAGCAACATATTGGGGGAAAATATATTGAGAAAAGCAATAAATTGAGCACAAACTTGAAAACTAGTGTTGATATTTGACTCCCAGATTTTTTTCTCGATCATCAAATCAAATCATGTATCAGCCAATTGTTGGTGTGGTAACCTGGGGTAACACTAAGTAGGTAAGCAGCAGGTAGCAAGGCTTTATTCCAAAACAGAGATACAACTTGTATGTGACAACAATAAAAGACTAATTTTTCCTCGCTGAGTGAGCAAGACAACTGCCTGGAAATGCATTTGAATTAATCCAGAGATGGAAACCTCAGACAACGCAGCTTAGCTATAGTATGCTGAGACATCATGATGTGAATGCTCAGTGTATGTCCAGTGACATGAAATCACTTTAAGTACACTTAAAGCTGGCTCATCATGCTTTTATACCAATAGGCATTAAGCCTTCTCTTAATGGGCATTGGTCTTCCTCCATACCAGCATTAGGATCAATACACTTACCATGCGTATTTCTTAGGAACAGATTAAGTATGGCTATCAATGTCTGTCTGTATATAAAATCCATTGAAGTGAACATTTCTACACAAATAATTGTTTCGGTTTTGGATCTCGGCACATTTGATACCACAGTCCATTGGATTAGTCTTCTGTGAAGCAACATTATACTTGCTAAGAGCTGGTTTGGTACTAAGCCTTATCGCCTTTTAACTTGAGGCTGTGTTGAATGCCTGCAGTCTTTCCAGTCTTGTGCTCAGCATCTTCGGAAGAACCAAATCCTTACCTTTAAGTAGCGCTTGAAGAATAGCCACGTCCACATCCCCGTGATTGTCCTCACTAATTCTGAATATGGTTAGCAAGTGAGGCATCCTGATGATGTCCTGAATCTGGCAAAGAAAGGAGACAGTACACAATATGTACATGTAGGGTTTCATATCAAACCTGGACCAAGGAACAGCCAGAAGACCCTTGAAAGAGGACATTAGGGGCTCATAAGGCTCATAATTTACATTCTAAAATCAACTGGTAGCCTGAGATGGGAGGTAAACCGGCTCCTTGATGTTTTTAAGACTCTATTGTTAGAGAACAGGAAACAGTAAAGGAACTACAATTGAGCCAATGGCGTCCCATATTATACTATATTTGAACAATATATTATAGGGCCATATAGACACAAAACATGTCTCTGAAGTGTTTTGCTCAGAATACCAATCAATCAACCATTGTAGCCATGACTCATACCCCTCTATTTCAGCCCTGTACCACCGTTTTTAGAGATGTGGGTAAGGAGGAAAAAAGAGAGGGTTGTATTTTCTGACACTTTGTGAGTCTCCTTACACACTTGGGGCTATACTTATGTATAAAATACATTAAAAATTGCATTTTGCACAATATGGGACCTTTAAAGCTAAACGCTACAAACCACAGCAACCATGATCATCAGATGCAAGCAATGCTGTTTGTCAGTCACTTTATCCAGGCTGAAATGTCTCAACACTGATTGGATGATTTCTCTAGTGGATAATGCTTAGTAATTATGATGATCTTTTGACTTTTTTCTTCTAGTCCTAATATGAGGGCAACATTTTTAGGACTGAAATGGGATGGACTGCCATTGATTGTTGGTACAGACAAGGTCCCAAAGAATTGTGTTCTCTTAAGTTTCAGCTACGGTAATTATAAATTAAGATACTTACAGAGACATACACGGAGATTTAATTATTCAGGTTGACAGTTTGTTCAATTACCTTCTTGGTCCATTCTATGATCCTGAGGTCGGGGAACTTATCATACTCTTGGCCAAAGAACTTTTTCATTAACTGGTGGATGAGGGCGATGGTGACCCGGGTCACTGACAGAGCTGCCACCTGGGCGATCACATCGGCTATTCTCCCCGAGCCCTCCAGGATCACACATGGTGTACCATTCAGCATGGCATTATAGATGGTCTGAGACGAGAAACACAAGATATTCAGATTAGAGCGAGCGAGACAGGGTCAGATACACTGAGAAAGACGGAGAGAGAGAACCGATGACTCACGTTTAGAGTGCCTGTTCCTCCATCCAAAACCACACACACTACCGGGATTGTCACGCCACTTTCTGAAAATTAGACGTTAAGAAAATCAATATTAAAAGCAGCACAGAATACAATCAGATTTGAGATGTTGTCTTGATGCCTTTGCAGATGCTACATCAGCTATTTGTAACCTTTGTTTCCAAGACGTTTCCCGGAGATGCATTTCTCCAGACAGCTACGCAGCTCAATCTCCACTCCATAATTTCCCTGGGTCCCATCGTCCACCAGCAGGAAGTGGGTGTGGTTGTTATCGAGGCAGGAGAGTCGACCCTGGCCCTTGATGTCCAGCTCATAATGGGCTGGGAAACAACCCTGCAGACGAGAAAAAAGGGAAAAGGAGAAAGAAAGGCAGGAAAAACAACAGATATGTTTTGCAGGTGATGATTCTCGCCATAGTAAAAATGTGTGATTGTGTTTTTTCTTACCTCTGGATGCACCAAAGCGTCCCTGTTGTGAATGGTTCCCCACGTTGCCACTCCGATAGCCACAATCTGGCCCTGCGTGGAGCTGCTGAGGGCGTAGTCCCTCACAGCCTTCCCTACATGCTTCATCACACCTGTGTGCGTACCACCGGTGATGATCCATGCTCCTAAATACAACATGGGTGCTATTTAACCTTTGCTGAAGCATTCAAATGTCCCTAAGAGGCCTGGGCCAAACCAGGAAACAGGACACCAAAGTATGTGGACAAGGACCAAATACTGTGCAGAAATTGCCAATTTGTTTTGCATTGTTAGCCTAATTGTAAACAGTGGGGCAAAAAAGTATTTAGTCAGTCAACAATTGTGCAAGTTCTCCCACTTAAAAAGATGAGAGAGGCCTGTAATTTTCATCCTAAGTATACCTCAACTATGGCCAAGACCAAAGAGCTGTCAAAGGACACCAGAAACAAAATTGCTAGACCTCGCACCAGGGCTGGAAGAGCTGCTCTGCAAGTTAGGTAAGCAGGCACGTTCGGTGTGAAGGAAATCAACTGTGGGAGCAATTTATTAGAAGAATCGGAAANAAAAAATATCACCGAATGTCAGAGAACAGGGTTACGTTGATCATACTCCGCATATTTGTCCGGGTGTTTTGATTTCAAGTGGTGGAGTAATCCCGAAGTGGTGAAAGTCTTTGCAGTTACACCCCCTCCAGAAATGTCAGCTGAACACGTTTTACAAATCGCAATCCGCGCCTCTTTCTCTGATATTTTGAAATATCTCCAAGCGGCAGACATGTTGGCTGTGAGCCAGCTGCGAGCATGGTCGCGCGGCGTGCTTGTCGCCGTGTTTTGATTACGTCATCACAACAACACGTTAGGTTACCAAATGTATAGGTGCATTTGTTGTTGTTGAAGGCCTGGCTGTCACAGTCTTTATTTACACTAGTTTGTTGTAGGCCTACTGGCCTAGATGTTTATTTTAAAGCACCTTGGCTTTGTTCTGAATGCACTTTGTTCTAGTTATCCTACAGAGAAAAGAAAATGCACTTGACTTGGAATGAATGTACTGTATGCATTCAGAAGTGCTGAATAAATGTTTTATGGACCCATAATAGTGATTATTATTTAAGTTAAGTTTTGCCATAATCATGTCTTTTTCCATAATCAGCTAGCTGAACAATATTGGTAAAAAATGTATACATGATACAGTGGGGAAAAAAAGTATTTAGTCTCCCACTTAAAAAGATGAGAGAGGTCTGTAATTTTCATCCTAGGTATACCTCAACTATGGCCAAGACCAAAGAGCTGTCAAAGGACACCAGAAACAAAATTGTAGACCTGCACCAGGCTGGGAAGACTGAATCTGCAATAGGTAAGCAGCTTGGTGTGAAGAAATCAACTGTGGGAGCAATTATTAGAAAATGGAAGACATACAAGACCACTGATAATCTCCCTCGATCTGGGGCTCCACGCAAGATCTCACCCCGTGGGGTCAAAATTATCACAAGAACGGTGAAACCAAAATAGAACTTTTTGGTAAAAACTCAACTAGACGTGTTTGGAGGAGAAAGAATGCTGAGTTGCATCCAAAGAACACCATACCTACTGTGAAACATGGGGGTGGAAACATCATGCTTTGGGGCTGTTTTCTGCAAAGGGACCAGGACGACTGATCCGTGTAAAGGAAAGAATGAATGGGGCCATGTATCGTGAGATTTTGAGTGACAACCTCCTTCCATCAGCAAGGGCATTGAAGATGAAACGTGGCTGGGTCTTTCAGCATGACAATGATCCCAAACACACCGCCCGGGCAACGAAGGAGTGGCTTTGTAAGAAACATTTCAAGGTCCTGGAGTAGCCTAGCCAGTCTCCAGATCTCAACCCTAGAAAATCTTTGGAGGGAATTGAAAGTCTGTGTTGCCCAGCGACAGCCCCAAAACATCACTGCTCTAGAGGAGATCTGCATGGAGGAATGGGCCAAAATACCAGCAACAATGTGTGAGAACCTTGTGAAGACTTACAGAAAACGTTTGACCTCTGTCATTGCCAACAAAGGGAATATAACAAAGTATTGAGATGAACTTTTGTTATTGACCAAATACAAATTTTCCACCATAATTGGCAAATAAATTATTTAAAAATCAGACAATTTGATTTTCTGGATTTTATTTTCTCATTTTGTCTAGGATGAAAATTACAGGCCTCTCTCATCTTTTTAAGTGGGAGAACTTGCACAATTGGTGGCTGACTAAATACTTTTTTGCCCCACTGTAGATGTCAGATGAGACTAAGGAAGGAAAGGAAAAATAAACTCAAGTAAGAGCAATATTTTTCGTGTAAATTCTAATTCGTTTTTCTTGTTTTGCTGCATTGCTACAGACTGTTATACATACAGTAGACACACTATACATTTAAAATCGAGTTAAACCTAAGCAGTATGAAATGGTAAACTGTCAGTAAGATTAGTGAAGGAGATAACTGCACTTTTAATAGCACTAGTTTGGGCAGGAGGAGTGAACCTTTCAGTCATATACAGCATATTTTATCACAGGCATACGCCCAAACTCCATAACTACACATGTTCATAAAACACATACATTCGCCGATATTCTGGCTAATCATTGGTAGCCCTTTACATATGAGGCTCACCTGTTGTCTGGGCCACTTTGATAAGACCTCTGTTGAACATGTTGTTAAGACGAGCCTTCAGGTAGAAGTTTTTAGCCCCCCCGGTCACTGAGATCAGCAGGTTGGGAGGGGACAGTCTCCACTGTTCAGTCAGTAACTGGTACAGGATTTCTGGGTTGGTGTCTGTTGACACTCGCATATACTGAGAATGAAACATAGACAAAAAGGCGAGAATGAAGACAAACAGGCAAGCATGTAAGTTTATTAAAGTGGAAAGATAGGATAGTTTCACCTTGCCCGTCTTTTGTCCCAAACCACCAAAGCTGATGTCCCCAAAAGCGTCTGTGGGCACTTCATGGAGATGTCTGTGTTTGTGCCATGATTCGCCAGTGAAGTCCTCTGGTTTGATGGCTTCATCATTATGTTCGATTTTTGAGTAGCCGCACTTACATATGTCCTCTCTAACGGAGAAACGAGAGCGAATGCTTGTAATGTCTCCATGCAGAAGCACAGTTTGACAACTGACAGATTAAGTTAACATAGCAATACACAACTGCCCTCAGGGTGGTTAAAGGCAACGCCTCCTCTCACATACGCACAACAGAGATGCTGCAGTATGTCTGTACTGAGCAGCAGCAGCAAATAGCAAGGTCAGTTTAAAGACTTTCATCACCACCAGAGCACAGAGCAGCTGATCCTACCTGACACCCTTTTCATAGAAGCAGCATTCCTTCTTGTGTATATTCTCCCTGGTCCAGGAGGTAAAGGCACAGCGCTGGAAAGAAGGGGAGGGAGAGAGATGCTTAGTGGGTCTGGCTGTGCTGATTGCCAGAGAATGAACCGGATGTCCCTCCACCTCAGCGTCCTCCATCCTGGATGCAACATGGGGGGGCCAAGCTTCACAGATTTGCCTCAGGCTGAGAGCTGACAGCCTGACAGGAGAGAGGAGGCTCTGCAGTCAGGACTGTGGGTGCTGGACGCGCTCAGCACTGCATCAGTGATGTCAGAGCGGAGCTAAAGAAGAGCAGGCTGCTGAAACCCGACTAAACAAACGGGACAGAAAGTGGCCCTGTGCCAGCTCTGGATCAATAGATACCGCATTTCTGCGAGCAGATTAATTACACACCCAATTTAGAAATAAAAAATGTTGTAGATTGTTAATCACAGTAAAAAAAAATATGCGTTGTTATTGTAAACTTACTTATTATAACTTAAAATTATCCGGCATTGGAAAGTACATATTTGAGGTTTGAGATACTTTGCCAGTCTTTTTATTTTCATTTACTTTACATCTATTCCACTGAGTGATATATTGTCCTCTCTACTACACCAGTTATTTTTCAGATAACGATTTCACTTACAAAACACATTATCATATTAAATAACTATTATTATTAAAATGCATCAAATGTGTTGTGTAGTAGTATAATAGTAATGTGACATGCAAACACTCACCCTTTTCATTCGACTAACCATCCGGTTCATGTCATATTTGTCGTGCCGCAGCTCCGGGATAATTTGCTGTGGGTGAACCTTATTCTCTAATTTAGACAACATTTCTGAGGAAGTAAAAGAAATTTTTTTAGCTGAAATCATCCTCTTGGAAGAAGAGCTTCTTTTGGTGGAAGTCTGAAGAGACAGGTGCCAGAGTGTGCAGCTTGTCAGTTAATGGTTCCTAATCTATAACACTTGGAGAGCCTGGGACTTTAGTATCCTGACATAAGCCTTTATCTTACTGTCATGTGACCTGCATTCTCTCAACTTCATCCACCCAGGCCCCTGGAATCACAGCTTTCCATTCCATCAAATAGATTTTTTTCAAATTAAGAACCTACACCTAATTCCACATATTTAAAGTCTACACTAACCCGTTGATTCAGTCATCACATCCTGCAGAGACAGTACATCCTTCATGATGTCAACTGTGTGGAGAGGCTGTGAAAGCCTTGTTATGTTGCACTATTTAATGGCTCCACCCTCTCAAAACCATATTAACCTCTTCTGCTCAATCTGCTGTCCAGTCAGTCCTCACATTACAACCAAACTAAAAAGACATTAAGCTGTCTTTGGCTCTTTTCTGCTGTAACAATGTACATTTCCCCTCTGTGGAACTAATAAAGGTATTCTGATTCCGATTCTGAAGGAGTGTTATATAGATTAAAAAACATGAGCACATTTGTATTGACATGTTTGAGAATGATGTGCACACATTTCAATGTAAATGTCCTCTCTGTGGGACTAATAAAGGTATTCTGATATAGATTACAGTCACCGTTTTCATCACTCATTTTGCAAACATTGGTTAAAATAAACATTATTGGTATAATTGACAGTTAACATCACCCTTTTTATTGCCGTCTGGTCCTCCTTCCAGTTGGATAAATGATAGAAGAACCAACATGAAGTTTCTGGTGTCTAACTTAACAAAACACACACTTTCAGGTGTGTTTGTGATTTGTCTCATGTCCTTTGCCAGGCGTTAGAGCCTATGGTTACCAGGTGACACCTCCAGAGTGTTCAACTAGGGATCTTGTTACTGTGTGGAGCTCTGATTGGCTCTAGTAGCTATAATATTGTTGTGTGTATTGTTGTCATTCATTTAAACTAACACAGTGTCTTTGTTTAATAGTTTGTGTGCCTGTCAGTTCAGGTATTTATGGATTACAATTATATGTAAACAGTGCTGTTAATTCAGTACAAAAAGGGACAAGTGTCCAGGAAGCCTTTTTTAGCAAGTATGATAACTGATTGTTTTTAGCAGTTAATCATACTAAAAACCAGTAGACTTGTTTTGAAAAAAGTATTTAGAACAAAGTGGAGCTCATTCATGTCAATGGAAACAGCAGTTCATTTAACAATCCTGTAAAAGTTGAATTTAGAAGCTGTTCACAACACAAGTCATGGTTGTCATTAGGTGTTTAGTGCTCACTTTACTGCTAATGTTAGCATGCTAGCATGCGAAACCATCGTGGTTGCTAACTGGTTTTAGCTTCAGGAGGTTAAGTTAGCATGGTTCTAGTTTAGTAGTAAATTAACTATAATAAATCAGCTGGTTTGTTTGTTTAATAATTTGTTATGCATTTGAGAATTCAAACAACAAATCTTACCACAATGTTCTTTAGTAGAGCTCTTGCACCTTTAATTGTAGCCCATGTTATTCATCATCAGATGAAGTAGGCCCTATGCCCAGTTGTCATTTACTTCTTACATGTTCATATGGGGGTTTTGAAGCAAAAAAAAGTATCTTGTGACCTCTTCAAAAATGAATTCTCTACTAGAAACACTATTTTGGAAATTCTCTTCTAGACTATACTTTAGAGCTGAATAAGTCAGTCTTTTTTAAATGTAATGTTTGACTCCATTAAGTTAAGCCCCTGTTGTAAAAGCTGAAGTATGTTCTAGTAAAAGGGGTCAGAGGTGGAGGAGGCAGTTTGTTGTTCATGACATGTTTAAGGGGGAAGTGGCTTTGTAACAACACCTGATACAATACAAATATTAAAATGATTGACTTTTTCTGCTAGAATTCAACATCCACAGTAAGAGTATATTACGGATACAGTGGTAATTCATAGCAGAGACAACTGTTATATTAATCATTTTTTCATAACTAGCAAGAATAATTTCATTCGTAGGTTCAACTAATTTACCTTGAAATGGTATGTTGTTTTGCATTACAACCACTAGGTGTCAGCACATCACCACTGATCACAGGTATTTCTGCAGTGAAGTATTTGAGTGCTTACTCACAGTGTATATATTACCAAAAAAAACTATCAGATTGACTTTGAAAACAGTAACAATTACATTTAATTGATTAATATGAATGATATGATTCTTCTGGTTCTCACTTCAGATTTATTTTCAATTATGCCAATATTATTACATGGGTTGCAATCATCTATTGTTTTTAATGAAAATGTTGATTATTCCCTAATGTATAGGTAAATATATAATGCCATAATTGTTTATAATCCAAGTAGACAAAAAAGCAAACCTCACTTTAAAAAAAGGGAACCAGACACGTTTTGTATTTTTCGTTTGTTTATCATTCTAGCTTATTCACTATATATTGTCTAGCTATTGGTAAGAAAGATTAACAACTGTTTGAATTCTGACTTTAGGTCTGTAAGAAAGTCTTTATTTCTCAACCCTCTGACATTTTTGATCAGTCACCAAGTTAAAGTTTGTTGAAACTAAACTGAGAGCAATTGCTTGGTGATGACTATGATGAGCAGTAATTGTATTTAACCACTTCCACATAAAAAAACAGGCTGACTCTTAAATATCCTTTACGGCACAATATTTATTCAACAATATACAGATTAATTTCTCTACATCTCAGAATGATCTTCAGTTTTTTATATTTGTCTTGCTTTCACCTTTGTACATTTTCTATTTACAAGATTTAAAATAAGTCTTTCTCTCCATTTATACAACATCAATAGTACAGTGTTATCACGTCGTCCAGCAGCTTCCCTCGAAGCATCTAGATTAGATTAATCTTTGATAATCTGTTAAGATTTCAAACACCAGCTGACGTCTTTGAGCCACAGAGCAGCAAACTGACAGAAGGGCTTGACATGCACCAAAAAGTCCCGATGATGTGGCTTTCTGTCTGCAAGGGCAGTCAGATGACAAAAGGATGGTCCTCTTATTTCACCCACATGAGAGGTCCTGCGCTCTGAAGCGCCACAACAGGGTAAAAACACAGAAAGCTGTTGAGGACTTTCTCCTTGAAAAATCAGCTTAAGTGCCTCTGCCCTGTACCACCCAACACGGATCAGTGACAGCCGGTAACACCAAAAACAAAACAAAAAAGGGAAAAAAATGTTGCATAGAATCAATTCCGACTTCAAGAACAGAAATGTTGGTGCTGCCATTTTTAAAATGTGGCTTTTTGATAATCTCCTGAGACCTTCCAGACCCCCGTTACATTTTTTTTGGTTTTGAAAAGAAACAATAATAAATAGCTGTACCCTTAGACTCTAACAAAAATAGCATTGTGTTGAATGTGACATCACATAGAAGTACTACTTTAAAGAGACTAAAACCCTGCATTGAGTGTATACACATTTTGCACATCTATATATATCATTTCAATAACTATCTGAGGAGAGAGGTGGATGGATTAAAGTGCATTAAACTTTATGAAAACAAAGCCCACAGTTATCATATGCAGGGCAGGAAATGAACTCTCTTCACAGTGGCTGACAAGGACAGACTGAACCTTTTAAGACTTTTTTTGAAATGTAAGTGGACCTTTCTGGGGTTATTATTCAACCAAAATGAATAAAATGTCCAGCCTCAGTCAAGTTGTATTAATATTCATCAGCTAGTGTTCATTTCCTGACCTGATCACATGCAAATAACACCAGAAACATAAGGATATTCATCTATCCGTAACTCTACAGTAAATCGACAAACAGTACCAACATTGCTGCTGGTAACCTCGGTAAGGGGCACTCATTAATGACATGACCACGTCACCAGTTTTAAAAACAGCAAAAAAGGTGCCACTCAACTCACGGCAAAATACAGCAAATGGGAACACGGCTTGTTGAGAGCCTCACAGCACAGGGATGACAGCAGACAGACCGGGGGAGTGTGAACTGTAGCTGAACTCCTCTCTTCATCCTCCACAGTCCACAGGAGGAGCATGTGAGGTCAAAGAGCCCACCATCGAGGCTCTTTGGCCTGAAATGTATAAGGCTAAAGCGCACACAAGACTCACTCTGGACTAGGAGCAGCAGCTGTGGAGGTTTTCCAGCACAGCGGAAGCATGAGTGTGTGGGGTTTTTCACTGCAGACTGAACTGACTTTTATATACATTAATCATTCATCCTCATTTTAAACAAGCACGTGCGCAAGACATGGGGAAAAATGCAATACAACAGCTGACATCTACGGCTGACATCTACGGCACACAGACGCATAATATACTGCTTTTACATGTGAACAGCAAATAGTGATGACAGTGAGAGTGCAGTGTGACGCACACACCTTTGATGAGTGAAGAGGAAACCCATGGCAAAAAAGGTGAAGCTGCATCTCAGGGCATGTTGAGCCAAACACCCTTTTTTTAGTCCATAAACTTTGAAATAGCACAAGTAAACAATAAAAGAATAGGCAATAGTTTTTAAATTAAGACAAGCAAAGCATAATTTCCTTAAGGAGAGGATGTGTATTGGCACATCTGGCAAAGACAGGGACAAGACTTGGGTTTGGCTCGCTGGCTGTTTCTTGCATCTGAAACAGCAGTGCTTTGCAGGGCACTAAACATGCAGACAAGCACGCCGTGTTCAAATCACTCAGCCTGGCAGGGAGCACTACAGAAGGCTAGCTAGCACTGTGCGCAGATGCAGGCATTTAACAGCAGAGAAGATCCAACTCCATGCACATGAGGATTCAAAAAAGTGCACTTTTACATTAAAACAATTGAAAAAGGAGGACATTTCTAGGGAATTCAAATAATCAGGTTATTCCTGATGTGGGTGTTTGATATATAACAGAAAACCTGAAGACAGTTGTGTTTTGCAGCTACGTGATGTGCATGGTGCGACCGAACTGAAATGCAAAGCTGAGATTTCCACGGCTCCTTACATGGACAAAGATTTGACAGTGTCTTTTTTCAGTGTGAGACAGTTTGCTCCCCACTATTTACTCCAACCTAAAAGTTCAAACCTTTTCATCTGATTGGGAGACAGGTGTCTGGTGGCAGGGTGAACACACAATGAGGTAGAACAAAATGTTTCATGAGCATCCAATCAGAGCACAAAACGTAATCGTCATGGTGACTGCTGATGATGCGCAGCGACTCGTGCAAGCCTCAAGAGGGCAGTACGTCACCGAGACACCACACACAGGCCAAACACCTACAAGAGCTTTGAAATGGAACGACCCATTAAATGGTTTGGACCATCATAATAATCCCATATTAAATACAGCCGGTGTCTCTTAGCTTCAGTCTCAAACCTGCACTGTCACTGCACAACGTTTTCATCCAGTTCTTCCACAAGATTCAGCCTCTGATTATCAATTTAAGTCACAAGTTGCTTTCCTCTTGTAGCTGCACAGTAGTGTTTCTTAAGATTTGAGTTAAAAGCCTGGGGCAAGACAAACCTTTACCACTTTCCAGTTTTTGGTTATAACAAAAAAGGTAAAATGAGAATATTCTAATTACAAATTAAAAAGGAACTACATGGGATGAAAACTGGAGAATCACTTGGGTCTGACTGATTTCCATCAAATCATTGTCAAACAAAAGCAAACAAATGCTTTCTTCTTTGGATTGTGATTTAAAAGAAAAACATTTTAAAAGGATTTTTAATCAATAAAACCATTTATGCCTTATTATTTATAAAAAAAACAGAAAAGCATTTAACAAGGAAGATAATCAGCAAGAACGATTGCACGTGAGCCCGGGAATGAAAGGGAAGGAATGAAGAGAAAGAGCACTAATCACTCTTCTCCACATGAGCGACTCTAAGTGTTATTGCTGATTCATTTTTGTCTGATTCAGTCAGAAACTCAAAAATAATCTGATTTCCATATTTATCTTCTACAGCTAGCTTGGCATCCTTAGCGTGTTTTCTCTCGTTTCCTGGTTTCTGGGAGTTTCTGTGTGGAATGATTGGTCAGACGGGAGGATGCAGTGACATGCTGGACTGTAGTTACAGCAGTCAACGTTTACTACTTTTCTATTGTTGCATTTTCAGTCACGCTAAACCCACCAACAGCAGGTCACAGTTGTAATGGAGGTGGAGACACAAATCTTGAACACACACACACACACACACACACACACACACACACACACACACACACACACACACACACACACACACACAAGTTGTCACAGTAGGGTTGGAAAGAGTTGCAGAGAAAAACTGCATGAGGATGAGTGTTATGAGCAGGTATTGTGTGTGTGTGTGTGTGTGTGTGTGTGTGTGTGTGTGTGTGTGTGTGTGTGTGTGTGTGTGTGTGTGTGTGTGTGTGTGCACGTGTGTGTGTGTGTGTGTGTGTGTGTGTGTGTGTGTGTGTGTGTGTGTGAGCATGTGTGTGTGTGTGTGTGTGTGTGTGTGTGTGTGTGTGTGTGTGTGTGTGTGTGTGTGTGTGTGTGTGTGCACATGTGCGTGTGTGTGTGTGTGTGTGTGTGTGTGTGTGTGTGTGTGGTGTGTGTGTGTGTGTGTGTGTGTGTGTGTGTGCGCGCGCGCGCATACCATGCCCTGCACTACATGTTAGACCTGTGATATGATCTGCATGTTGAAACTGGGGGAGCGGGACTGCTTGGTGAGAGGAGCTCCAGTGGACAGGAGGTCCTGGGCGTCCTCTGGCCTGACGAGGTGCTCCTCCTTCAGGCTGATGGTGGAGTGGCGGTGGGCGCCGCCCTCTGGAAGCCCTCGCTCTCTGTCAGAACCCCCCGCCGCCTCCTCTCGCTCGTCATCGCCTCCGTTCAGGTTGAAATTCATGCAGTCAAAGGACTTGCTGGAGGAGGTGCTGCCAGTCCGAACCAGCGTGGGCCCTGCTGGGAAGCTCAGGTGTTTCTTTCTGGGGCTCAGCTGGATGGCATCCAATTGGATGCTGGCTGGGGGCGACGGCTGCCTCTGTTCGTGCCTCAGCACGGCAGCCTGGTGATCCGCTGACAACTCTGCCTGTTTTTCTGCCTCCCTCTCTCGCTCCCTCTCTGCCTCCCTCTCTCGCTCCCTCTCCCGTTCCTTCTCACGCTCCTTCTCCCGTTCCTTCTCACGCTCCCTCTCCTTGTCCCGGGACAGCCGGGCCGTGATGGCTTTCTTGATGCTGCTGCTGCTGCTGCTGTTCAGGCTGCCCCCCCTCTGCCCGACGCCCGCCTTGGTGCCGCTGGGCTGGCTGCTGTTGGACGCTCCGGAGGAGAAACCCTCGTCTGGGTCGTTGACATTGAAGGAATCTTCCCCGCCGCTCAATCCATCAGCATCTGCACATGAACACGCACGAACACAGACAGAAATAAAGCATGATAGACAGACAGAAAAGTGAGCAAGGACTAGAGTCATGGTGACAAGTTAAATCTGAGTGTGAACAAAACTTTAAATCCTATTGCCCTAAAGTCTGTGGCACAAAGTCAAAAAAAAAAAAAGGAGAAATAAGTATTGACACAGCTTCTGCAAGCAACAGGCAAAACACTTAAGACATGTTTTACTCTAGTGCTATAATTCAGAATATAGACAAAATGTCACCTTAATCCATAGAAAGCTCCATAACTGATGATATTAGTTAAAAGTGATGTAAAATTGCCTGCAACGAACTGCGCTTAATCTATGCAACAAGCCTTACAATTAGGGCTGCACGATATATCGTGTCGTGATGATAATCGCGACATTCACAATGCAGGATTTTTTTTTAGGACGTTATTAAGTATGCAAATTAACTCAAACATGTCATGTTACAATTATTTTGCTGCTTGCTACAAAAGGAAAACTTGCGCAGCTCTCATGTCAGGGGTACTTGAGTGAGTGACATGCAGGCTCTGCATGCACAGCAAACCACCAATCACAATCAAATCTCCAAAGCACACGGACCCGGTGATTAAAGGTAAAAACACTGAATAAAGTAGTTTCATGTGTTTCTCCAGGCAGTTCGGCGCTGCTAACCGAGCAAGCTCAGCTTGTTGCTCTGATAACTTAAGATCCAGACGTCAGTGACTTAAATCCTTCATCCGGTTAAATATAATTTCAAAAATACCAATTGTATAGCATTAAAGTTCAAGAAAGGATGGTTTGCGGAAAAAAAACGGTCTTTTCTTCAATTCCTGTATGTTTTCATATCGCAGGGGGGGGAAATCGCAATGTCATTTTTTTCCAATATCGTGCAGCCCTACTTACAATGTTAAGAGATTTTATATTCAGTGCAGAATAAATGAATAGCCTTTAGCAGGCCAACACTCAACAGACAATGCTGCTTCATTAGCTGGTGCATAATGAGGGATCATTCACCACACGGCTCAATACGCTACACAATGACCTTCAGCTTTGATCATCTGATGTAATTCAGATCGACTTAAATCTGACCAGCTGTTTGTTTAGGAAAGGTGGGAGCTCAACAACCTGCCCGATAAGTCTAGCATAACACGTTATGTTCAGTATAAAATAAGAATGATCTCTGGAGATAACTGATACAAAAGGCACAATATTGTTATAAAAGCATCTAAACAGAACAACGTTAATAGTCCAGCATTGTTTGAAAGCTGAAAATGGAAAAAGATGATAAATTGAGTTAGAAAAAAGGCACATTATTGACATACAATATGCAGGGTAAAGCCTGTTAAGACACAGGATCAGCCGTCTGTCTCCGTCATGCATCGTTGTGACAAGCAAAATTAGACCACAGGGAATCACAGGCAGCACCGGAAGAGAAATAGAGAAACAGAGAAGAAAAAGGTCTGGACTGACATGCACATAACATAAGGAGAAGACACATGCTCTCCCTCGTTCCTCCTGCAGCACGGGCCCAGCGGTCAGAGGGAGGCGAGCCTGCCAATCTGTGGAGAGCACCGAGGCGAGTCGCACACCTCATCAGATCAATAGCACTCCGGTTAGAGCTGACAGGCCACAGGGCTGAATGGACCAGCCTGCAGGCCGTTACTAGTCAACCCAATGCTAGATGAAGAGCTAAAACATACCTGTCAATTTGCATGTTTAGGCATTTTAACTAAAATGTGTCTTTTGTTTGCGCAACACATTCATGTGCTTGTTATTAGTCGCCAATCAATTCAGTATGTGATGTGTTTAAGGTTTATAATCACCTGCAGTAAATATGTATTTGCCTTCATGTTTTAATGTATCATTTTTAAGTGTGCCAATGGACTTGTGAGGCATTTAAAAATTCTTCCTTGATGGTGCATTCAAATAAATGTTAACGTATGGAGCTGACTGCCAAATAACTGTGCCTACTTTTATAAATATGAAAGGCTGATTTGAGTTTTAAAATAAAAAAGGTCCAAGTAGTCGAGCGCTACTAGGATCTTTTGAGCATCTGGTAAGTAAGTTAAAAAGCATTTATCATCATGGACACAAAAAAAACATTAAATATATTGCACTAAATCTTTTTGGCAATCAAAACGTGTCAGGCAATCAACCCAACTAAACATAAAATATTTAGATTTATTTTCATCAGGCTTGATAGATAAATATAATTGAGTATCATACGCATAACAATGAAAATGTACACGGTGATTTTTTATATTACAGCCTAACGGAAGCATATACATTTTAACAAAATAGGTCCAAGCACTGAGCCCTGTGGCACTCCATTGCTAACTTTAGTTTGATTGATTGATGGCTTCAAAGAAGGAAGTAAAATTAATTACATTTTCCCCAGGGAGATTTCTAAAGTACTTATAATCAAAGAAAGTCTGGTACATCATGGAGAAAGGTTGTGATGCTAATTACATTTGTAGTCAATAGGATTAAACATGCAAATCCATTAGTTTGGTAATTTCTAATATCATTGCAATGCAGCCCCATCCAAAATAAACGTGTTAAGGTTGGTATTACTATTTGCAACAGAATGTCCAGTAATTGCACACAGACACTCAGTGATCAAGATTAAAACATAGAGCACCCACACAGAGAAATGGACACACATTCAACATGACAAAATGGGCCATAAGACTGACGGGTTCTGGCAGTGAAGTAGCTTTTGTTAAAACTATTGGATTTGTTAACCTTGACGATATTCAGTCTGCTCTCTTGGCCTTGTCATTTGAAATGTTAGTGTTTCAGGGTTACATTTTTCAAAGCTTGCCGTAGCGTGCCCATGCATGATGAAGTGTTCCTTCCCACTCACTGAGCTGAAGAAAACAAACATGGAAGGACAAAAAAGTTAGCATACAATAAAAGCTGCTGAACTGAAATACTGCAGAATGGATGCAGCAGACGGTTGCTGCTGGCCTGATTGACCCAACGCGCGATGGCACTACACAAGATGCCAGTTCCTCTGTGCCAGTTTTGTAAAATCTGTGTATTTTCCCTGTTAATACTAACAAATTATCAGGCAAGGAGGGTTGAAAAAGCTCAGAGTAATAAGGCAAGCAGCAGGCCGGGCACTGATCATGCTCAGTGAGTGACAAGGGCAGCAGTCGGAAGTATGTTGGAGGCATGACGAGGAAAAAGAGCAGGTATGACATGATGGCAGGCCCATGCAAAATGGCCACACTTCCTTCAAACCCAGAATAAGCGACTCTTCCATTCTTGGATTAGACTAAAAATAGCAGTGGTCTAGTAGTAGAGGGGTTGTTGGCAGAGAGTCTTTTAGACTGGATGAGTTAGTATACTCTGGGGAAGTGAAGAGGCGGCCAATATGGGTACGGCAGAGGTTAACTCCCTCAATTTGATGGAGGAGGAGAGGAAGGAGCAGGAGGAGGGTTGGGGAGATACAGATCGAAGCGGCACCTCCTCCTGAGACCCTCTCTGCTCTGAGCGTCTGCCCCTGTCCCCTACCCTCAAATGTGATGGGGGGAATGATGCCGCTGCTGCTGCTGTTGCTGTGGTGGCTGTGAGGCCGCCCTTCTCTCTCCTCTTTGGTTGCGGGGTCCCGGGGAGTGTGCTGATGCTGATGCCGGTGGTGGTGCTTGTTGTAGCTAGGAGGATTGACGATGTGGCTCAACTCTGCAGCGGTTGAGTCGTCAAAACAATCTGGGAGTCAACAACACAGACGGGGAAACGTGTTTCTTTAGTGGCGGAGAGGCTCGGCTGATTTGGGCCTCATGCTGGGCACAGCGGGTCTAACAGCTGTCTGTAAATTGGTTCATAGATTACAAATTGATAGTTTTAAATAAATGAACTGCCCCATTTATCACCCAGGTTAAAATGGAGTCAGTAGGATCTACACAGGCACCATTTTGTCGGGTGTTTCTCATAAACGGCACACCTCAAATTTAACTGGTGACACAATGCACAGCACACACTTGATAGACAAGACGAGCAAAATAAGAGCAGTGAGCGGCAGAAGCACTTTAACACAGAGAGGCTACATAACAACAATTACATACTGACATCAAACCATTTCGACGATGCTCATGGTGTGATTGTTTTTTACACAGAAACAGAATTCCTTCCCACTGCTATGGACAAACAGGAGGAAAGTTATTCTCTCACCAAATAGTTCTCTCATGTGGCATTCCACTGATCGGGGGGAAACGTTTGTAAGTTACATCTTAAATCCTAAGAACACTGCTCCTTTTCCTTGCATAACATAACTCCAACTGAGCTAAATCAATAATGAGGCCACTAGAAAAAGAGGTATTGTAATGGACTACTGTGCTGTCACATCTACTGAGAGCCCTCCTGCTCCACCTCTCTGTTGGCTGCAGCCATGACGGCAGGTCTTACCCTCTCTCTTCCAGCGGTGGCGTCGTATGGAGGCGGTGGTGATGGCTGACATGGAGATGCGGTTGATGGTGGGTGTCACCTCCACCTGGAGCACCTTGCGCCCCCGTGGCTCATCGGGAGCGCTGTCTGGCAGCGAGTTCTTCATGGCGTTCGCCAGCTGGAGATGACACGTACACAGAAACAAAAAAAGTAAGACAAGATTGAAAGCGTCATTATGAGCCCGACTTTGCTGATTTATGATAGATAGACAGAGAAAGATATATACTTTATTTATCCCAAGTTGCGAAATTATTTTGTCAAAGCAGCAATTAGAATTACTATATTTCTTAAAAATTGAATAAAATACGAATAAGCATTTCTTTTTACCCAGGATGACCCTGTCTGCTTTCATATTGTTTGTCTGTTCATTATTGTAACAAAAACGAAAAACAATAAAAACAAAGTTTAGAAAAAAGAAATAAAATAAAATACATATATTCAGACCAATAATACACACTGCAAAATGTACAGCATAAATGAGAATACTCTCTAATATACAAATCAACTAGGGGTCAGAAACATATTAACATAGTGTACTACAGTATATACATTAAAAACGTCTATGCTGATTTGTGTAAAGTTTGGCAGATCAAAAGCATCATTAGACTATAGTGTCGAGTTATATAAGTGATTGACTCCACAGACACACAGTGCTGGTGCTCTTACCAACAGAGGCTGGGAGTAAAGCTCCAGCTGGGCTCGGTAGAGAACGTCCTCCAGAGCTTCCCGGCCCATCTCCCACTCTCCATTATATCTACACATCACAAAACACAAAATCATTTAACGTCATGTTGCGAGCCTATTTGCGTAAACAGGAGCGCCTGATGAAATGCCTTGATGTCTGAGTCACATCCTTGTGAACTATTATTAGTTTTAAAGTAATGCCTGCAGCCTGAGTGAGGGAGGGAAGGAGAAGCTATCCAGTACGTCTGTCACACTATTGTCTGTTTAACCATTAAATTACCATTCCCTGGCCGTTTTTTAAAACTCCACCCTGGTAATTTGTGTGGGGTCAATGTGATGAGCTGATATGGAAATAGTGCGCATAAAGGATGCATGGAACTGGAGGAGTGGTTTCAATGTTTTAGAATGAATCTTGATAGCTTTGCATAAGGTGATTTCACAACCGTGCAGTTGAACGAGATTAATAAAAGGAAAAGCAGCAGGAAATAAATACATTAAACATTTACAAAAAAACTGCACGGCTGAACTCCCTTTGATCCACACAGGCGGGGACAAATGCGTGAGCGTCTCTTTACACTTGAGATGAAGGGGAAGCTGTGAATGGGCAGGTTAAAACAGACTGTGATGTTGTAAGGATGGAAAATCTGTCCGGAATACATTTCAAACCTTCAAAAACGACAATCTGGCATGTGTCTATTTGTTCTGATATCCCTGCGTCCTTTCCTCTTGTTCTCCTTATGTGGTATTATACACTGTAGCATTAGCAGACTTATTAACCTAAATCCCAGAGTGTCCTCTATGGATTTGTATTTATCTGCCATTCACATGCACCTGCTAGAGCTCAAGGTGAATGTGAGACTTCAGGCTGGCACTGAGGGTGACCTATGGCAGGGATTACTAAAAAGGCTACTATTCTTACACCCACACACTTCTTTTTCCAGCAGAACTGACTGCTTCAATCTCCTGATTGCTGCATTGCACCCTCATGGGAGCGATGAGGTAGCAGGCATACTCATTCCCTCCACCCTCTCCTTCTTCACAATCCTTAACCGTGGTGATTCCATTTACTCTCGTATCAGGGGATCCATCTCGAGGACGAGCTTTCAACGTGAGGCCGTAATCAGCTTTGCAACAATTGTCCTCATAGGGGATGAAATCACCTGCTCCCACAATGCACTGCCGATGGAATCAGTCCGTACAGCGGGGAGCTTCAGTCCTTGGTGGAGTACACTGTTAGGAGATTTTCTGCAGAGGATCGCGGAATACTAGCAGAGACTGCCCTCATTAGTGATGTCCCGCAGAGCCACAGAAATGAGAAACAGTGTGTTATGTAGCTCATAAAGGAACTCCTTTAGGTGATGATATCTGTTAATGTGCGCAACAAACGAGAGATTATCACTCTCCCTATTGCGTTTGATCTTTTATTTAATGTCCTCCATGATCTTCCCAGAAAGAGTGGTGATGAAAAAACGGCAGGGATGAAAGCCAATTGTACAGCTCTAATTGATTTTTTAAATA
This sequence comes from Notothenia coriiceps, assembly GCF_000735185.1. Lineage (NCBI taxonomy): Eukaryota > Metazoa > Chordata > Actinopteri > Perciformes > Nototheniidae > Notothenia > Notothenia coriiceps. The sequence continues at coordinate 53,205 of NW_011365510.1, read as the reverse complement.
ACATTGTATCAAATGACAGAGTGGAAACAATGTGACGATCAGAAAGGGGTCGCTCGTAGTGGTGAACTTACAGAGAATCATCACCCCCCCACAGCTTTACATTTTTAGCGACTTTCCGTTCATTGTTTTGCTGTCAGGTGAAACTTCATTACCTTGCTTCACTCTCTGTTCCTTTTTGGCAGCAGCATCTTTTTTTATTATTATTAGATATTAAACAAATCCCCTGTAAACTATCCGCTCGGGGATAGATAGTCAAAAGGGAAGACAGACGCAGTAAGCACCTAGCAACCAACCACAGCAGAGCATTTGGCAGCTATTTATCACATATTTCCCTCAAGAGTTGGTAGAGAACAAACTGATCTAAAATGAGTAGCTGTTTGCTAACAAGTAGGAAACTATCGGAAATTTGAGAGCAGCTTGAGATACATACATGGCGTGATAAACGGCGGTCAGCATCTGCACCATGAACTCCGGGTCGAGCAGCACACGGTTGCACGGTTCCCTCCAAAGCTTCTTCTGTTGCCGGGGAAACCCACACACACACAGCCTGAGGAGTAAACAAACAAACAAAGTCACGTTAGTAAGATGAGTAAAGATGAGCCTTGAGGAAAACAACTGTAGCAACAAATAATGTAATATTTTCAAAAACTGTAATGAAATGTCATTTTATATTATAATTTAAGAATGAAGAAACATGTCCTTACTGATAATCTAATAAAATATTTTTAACAATAATGTATTGCCTACAAGGTGGATCTTTTACTTAAAGCTTCTGATATAAGGCAGTGTTTCCCCTACCATTGTCTTGGCGGGGCGCTGCGCCCTGCCAACGGAGCCCCGCGCCCTGCATGAAATTCAAGGTGTTTTTTTTTTTTTTTTATTATTTAAAAATATATAGCACCAAATTGCAACTGAAGTGATCTATCTACGGTCACGTTTCACATTGAACATGTGCTCTTTTATTAAATAAACTAAACGCCTATGTTATTTATCCAATGTGCATGTTTCAGTGTCCACTGCCTTGCGTATTTTCGACACTTGTAAATTTGTCTCTAGCTTTGTAAAAGTGTTTCGTATCTTGTTAATTTGTTTTTGTTAATGTTAAATAGTTTTTTCTTTGGTAAAAGTGTTTTGCTAATGTAATTTTGTTTTATAAAATGTAAATGTGTTTTATAAAATGTAAATGTATTTTATAAAATGTAAATTTGTTTTATAAAATGTAAATGTGTTTTATAAAATGTAAATTTGTCTCAAGCTTTGTTAAAGTGTTTCACACTTTGTAATTGTCGATTGCACCTCTCAGCCACTGTACTAATGAGTTGGGTGAAAAAAAAGACAGGAGATGTGAGTTGTTTTATTCAGTAAATTAGCTCAGGATAATTGGATGTTCTGTCTACACCTGTTGATGTGAGGCTAATGCAGGATTTGCTAGCTTGATGCTACCGGCATTTAGCGGCAGTGACTCAACAAATTGCCACTTAAAATGTATCGTCAGCAATGTATGACAAGCAGACTGCTTGTTTAATGTTAGACTCACACCAATAGCTCAATATGATCATAACACGATTGCTTTCATATCAGAGATCAGATGAGGTGGAGCTGCCTCCAGCAATAGAGGATGAGGCAGAGAGAAGCAGCAGCAGCAGCAGGGTTGCAGCAGGTATGTTATATGCTGTAGTCAGGTGATTTAAATGTATCAATGAAAGGAAGAAGTGTAGGCTACATGATAAGAAGGGAATACAGTTTGAATTAAAGTAATAAAGTACAGTGTAACACTGTACTTTATTACTTTTTAATGTACAAATACTTTGTTACTGTACGATATCAATAACAATAATCCACAGCTCCTCTCTCTGCTCCAGAGGATAAAAAATGTTCGGGGTACCCAAGCAGTACCCTGCCAAGGCAGTAAACCTAGGGGAAACACTGTAATGATATTGAGGAATAATGTAATAACTTTAAAAAGTATTATTTTTGACTGCAATATATAGCAGTGTCTTTGAAATGTTTTTTTAAATAGTACATTAGGTTGATAAAAAATGATGCATCAGTTCTGGAAAAAAAAAAAGACCCATTACATTATTGGTAAAACTAATTGTATAATAGCAGTCAGGACATTGGATTGCATCACTGGTCAAGATATAACATCATTATTATTACATTTTCATTAAGGTGAAGTCCAAATGTAATTCAAATTTGATACGTTATTGTATTTTTCAAGAATGATGACATTAGGTTGGAAAAAGATCTTAACAAAACATCATTCACTTTAGAAAACCACACAAACAGCAAGGGGGGGGAAATGTACTCTCCACTTGTAGAGGTCAGACAAGGTGAGACGGCGGGATGTTTGGGGTCTAGATTCAGACACTGAGCATTGTTCTGGTGCTTTGAAGTGTTCACAGTCTCAGTTTGCCGTCTGTCTAGACCGAGCTTCCTTCAGGCGTTGTCCGCCTCCCAGTAGGGAAGTCTTCAAATCCTGGAGCGCCTGCGAGCTGCGGTGCAGCGACCACAGGGCGGCGGCTGCACTACACAGCCTCACATTGTGAATTCCTCATTAAGCCTTTCTCCTCACTCCAGGGCATCGCTGTGTTTCCCAGATGAACAGGTATCCTGCAGCGATGCTTTCATCCGCAGACAACTGAGCCTTTAGGAAATAGTACTTATCAGATCCTCCTGCAACCAGGGCCGTCTGTATCAAGGTCAGAGTATGGCTACAGGGTAGAGGACATTATTTAATGCTAGATTCAGTAGAGCATGTAATGGAGGTAGGAGAGGAGCAGGTGGTCACTCATAGGGTAAAGAAAGGACAAAACGTTGGACAATAAAAGACCAGAAAACATTCCACATTCGTTTTACATGAGTTTTCCTCACCGTGAGCTCATTCTGCAGACAGACTGGTAGGAGGACAGAGGCATGTACACCACAGCAGAGTTGTAGCAGAGCATGAGGAAACACAGCACTTCAAACCTGCAATCATAAAAACAGTCTGAATGAAGCACAGTAGAACAGACCGTCATTCACTCCACCAAGAAGGATATTATGTAATATTCTAAAAGCAGCTTTCATTAAATTCAGCTAAACCCCAACCTGTCCAATTATCGTTTAACATTCTATTCAACGTTGACATCTTTGCTGTAGACAATTAGGGAGAGGTGCTCATGCAATTTATCAACTTTGAAACTGTAAAATAGTCTGTTAAGCAAAACTGCTTGCCTAAGCCGTTTTGTTCCTTGTGAACTACCTATGAATAAAAGCCTGCTGTACTGCAGGGATCGCCCTTAAACTCTCAACACACCATGTCTGTAGAGTCGGGACTTTATTGGTGCAATATTCAGCAATAAGGCAGTAATGACCTTCGCTAAAGAGGTTATGGTTCAGTTTTTGTAAATGCCCCATTTTCATAAAACTCGGAGGAAAGGTGTAGCAAGGGATAGTTCAGAAGCCGTTTTGGAGCAGATCTGATTCACAGGGCATATGCACGCATTATATTTAACTTTTGTTAAAGGTGCTATACGACATTTAGGCTGCAGCCACACAAGGATGATAACGGAAAGTTCGGAAACGCACCGAAATCGTTATCAAAAAAGTCTTCCGTCCACACGCAATACGCACCAGAAACGTGTCCGTCCACGCGAGACCGCTCGAACCGCTGGAGACGCTGTAGTACATATGCCGGGCCTGTAATAGGCGCTGTACTTCTGCCACAAAATGCACCAAAAGCAAAAAATCGTGCTAGTGGAGCACGCTCAGGTACTGCGGACCGCATGAAGCTTAGCAGCCTCTTCACGCTAACGAAGGATCACTTCTAGGCAGGGTTGGGAGGGTTACTTTGTAAACGTAATCAGTTACTGAATACTGAATACATGCTCTGAAAGTAATCAGAATACAGTTACCGTTACGTGACTTAAAAATGTACCGTATTACTTTTAGAATACTTTTGGAATACTTTCTTTTTCCATAACAGATGGGTATGTTTTGGTGAACAGCTCTCTCATCTGCACCCCACATAAAAAACATCACCCGGACTGCATTCTTTGTCCTGTCTTAAAACCTTTCCTTGGAATATGTTATGAATTGTAAGGTGTCCTTGGGTGCTTTGAAAGGTGCCCCTAAATAGCTTGAATTATCATTATTATTTATTATCTGAAACCATGTAATAACTTTTAAAACTTTTTCCAGTCACTTTCCCCATGCATTCAGCAGCAGCAGGCCATTCACTTTGATTTGATCCCGTTATGAAATGTCATCATTTCGACAATAAAGAAATGCTACATAAACGTTATCTTGCACATTTTATCTAACCATCTCCGTTTCTAACTTTCAATATATTTTAAAAGAGATCACTCTCTCTCATCTGCGTGCGGGGGCGGGGCCTCACAGACACGCTCGGTCAGACATGCTGCAGCGCTGTGCAGTGTGCACAGTTCTGCCGGTAATGAATATTACATTTTGTGAGGAAACTTTTCCACCAATGATTCCAATAAGTATTCCAAAATGTATTCACTTCAGGTTTACGAAAGTAACTGTAATTAGATTACTCGTTTTTCAAATGTAATGCCAGCTGAATACAGTTAGCATATTGTTGTATTCTGATTACGTAACGCCGTTACATGTATTCCGTTACAACCCAACACTGCTTCTAGGCTGCTGTCCCGCAGCTGCTGCCTCTCTGTTGGACTCTGTCCAGTCGGAGCTGGGCTACTGCTGTGGGGCGGAGCGCATTAACCAGACTCTTCACAACGAAGGATCAGTTCTTCTTCAAGGCAGGGAAGGTTACGCAGTACGCAGTCTACTGACCCGCAGCTGCTGCCTCTCTGTTGGACTGCACATTACTCATAAGACGTTGTAAAACAATGGGTGGGAGGCGGGCCCGGCGCCACGAGGGGGCAAAATGGGTATTGCCCCCTCAGTTGTATTCTTTGCCCCCTCACCTTGAGCATCATTCATCCATCAAAAAGTACAATAAATGTCACAATTATTAAATAATACCTTTAAATAATTATCTTCCCCAATACACGTTACTATGTTTGGATCAGATATGTGGGCAGGCAGTCAAGCAACGTGTAAAAAAGCCTCTACCACAAGTGAGCTTGTAGTCTTAATGTTAGCGTGTGTGCTTAGCTGTAAACACAGTCGGATGGGTGACCAAACCGTCCCCGTTTTCCGGGCAAAGTCCACGTTTTTGGTGGCCGGTACCCGGTTGAAACTCCCGAAAATGTTACAGTTTTTGAACGTGTGTTAAAAAACAGAGCAAGGTGAAATAAAATGTTACATGTCGTCAGTAAAAACAGAGTGAGTGTTGTGTCTTTTGTAGCGTATTTCTTCTTCTACTACTTCTTCTTCTACCTACCTCTTCTTCTTCTACTTCTAATTCAATGTCCTGCCCGCGAGAGGACAAAAGAAACTAAGCTAGTAGTGTCAACTAAATCCGTAGTATTACAACAAAAGTGCTTTAAACGAGGTAAGTTACGAATTTATGTTCTCAATCGTCATGTGTGGGATTGAATATTAAATTAGTATAGATGTATTGTCCCCAGGGAGACAGTCATTTTCACAGCTCTGTAAAAACAATATGAAATCAACAACAAATAGGACAGACAACTACAGATAGCACTAGGCATAGCACCACACATGATGGTTACTTGTTATTATTTAGGGCTGCCTGTTTGGATCAGGTTTTTGCCAAAGCGAGCCCTTTTACTATAATAATAATAATAATAATAATAATAATAATATGTTGTGTATTATATAAACCATATTGGTACAATGAGTGACATCTAGTGACGGATTTTGGAACACTGATTTGATTTTTCTCATCGCGGTTAGACTCTAGAGCAGGACTATTCAATTACACATTCAGTCGGTTCAGATTTTATAACTACAAAATTCAGCTGGGCCAGACATTCAGCGGCCTGTAAAAAGCGGGTAGTGACACATTTTAAACCAACACATATTACTGCGATGAAAAACATGCAATTTTTATTCATTATTCATCTACTGTAACAAAGGTACGTCAAAAAGTGCATAAAAACAACAAATTAGCATTCATTTAACAGAATCTGGAAAAAAGTGCACAGTTGTAGCATTACATTTGTTTGCTTTAGAAGTCAAATATTCAGGTTATTTTTTTTTAACCAGGCACATCACAAAGTGCATTTACTGAATACAATAATAGCAGTCTTAATAAATGTCCTCACATACAACAAAAAAAAGCTAAAGAGCTCCAATGCAACACAAAGAGGTAGTACTGTAGCAATACTATTTTTTCACTCAAGTGATAACAAAAAAATCATACGTTTTGGTCACATTTGACCCAGACACATACAAAGTGCATTTAAATGAATACAGAAATAACTGTCAAACCCTTCAGTGCACAAACCCATAACAAGGGATACGGGTAACTATATGAATGAATACTACACTACACGTCTACTATAGTAAACTAGGTGCTTACTATCACCTCATTTGTGATTTGTCATCGCTGACTTTCTCAATGGGAGAAGGGACATTTTTTGTTTTAAACAAGAGCAGTGATTTTTGGCTCATATGTCAATGCAATCCTAAGACATTGGTGGAGAGTGCTGTCAGTCAGGGAGCAGCGAGTGCTACTTTTCGCTAAGTTGTGCATGTGTTACACTTAAGTCGAAAAGTGTGTA